>NC_044401.1:59197664-59502943 GCF_006542625.1 Nomascus leucogenys
GAAGGCAGACAGAGTTTGGCATCTTAAAAGAATCATCAGGCAAGGTATATATCTTGAACTATTTGAACTATTTAGAAATGTCTTTTCTTTTTCTCTCTCTTTCCAAAACACTATAATGAATCAATCGCCTGCAGACAGATAACTACACCTCTCTCTCTCTCTCTCTCTTTTTTTTTTTAGATTCAAAGCTAAGGCTCTTGATGAATTTTCTGTTCAGAAAAATTAAGGCATTCAAAACTGAGTGTGGAGATGATTGCCTATGGTCCCAGCTGCTGGGGAGGCTGAGGTGGGAGGATTTGCTTGAGCCCAGGAGTTCCAGGCTAGCCTGGGCAGCATAGTGAGTCCCACATCTGGAAACAGGTGATGAAGAAGGCATTCAAGGGGAGTCCTCGAGATGTCAGTTTGGGGATAAATAACAGGTTACTACTGCACTTTAAAAATAATTGCTATAAACAGATTATAAAAGAAACAAAAGATTTGTTCTAATGTATAAGGATTAAAGATTCATGACAAACATTTGCTACACACCACACAGTCTAAAAGGACATTAACATTCTCTTGGAAGGCTCCTGTGTGCCCATCTTTTGTCCTATATTCTCCCGAGAATTCCCACAATTTAAATTTTACCACATGCAGATATTCCTATTTATTAGTTTTGCAGGTTTCAAATTTACTTAATGAAACCTTAACAACTGTGTGTGTAGCACTTTTTTGCTCATTATTATATTTCTGAGAATCATTCATGTTTTGCACATAGCTGTAGTTCATTCATTTTCACTTGAGCACATGACTAAACCTTGATTTATCCAATCTACTCTTGATGGACACTTGGGCCATTTTCATTATTTGACATCGACTAACATGTGTCCTAGTTGAAGAGTGTAATCATTTCTTTAAGGACTATCCCAGGGACTATTTTTCTGGGTCATAGGGCTTGCTCATCTTCAACTTTACTAAATAATACCAAGTTGTTTGCCAAATTGGTTGCAACAATGTCTATTCTTACTAAATCTGTGTGTTTGTGTTTGTGTGTATGCCTTGCTTGCATTAGATCCACATTCTTGCTAACACTGATGTTGAAAACTTTTCCTTTAATTAAAAGTCTATTCTAGAACAGTTTTAGATTTACAGAAAACTCAGGAAGAGAGTACAGAATTCCCAGTATACCCCGCACCCAGTTTCTCCTATTAACATTTATTACATTTAACAAGCCAATGTTGAAACATTATTATTTAAAAAGCCCATATTTTATTCAGATTTCCTTAGCTTTTACCTATTGCCTTTTCTAGCTCCTAGATCCCATCTAGGATATCACATTAGAGACTCATCATATCACCTTAGGTTTTTGGCTGTGACAGTTTCTTAGACTTTATTTTTGGGATAATCTTGCCAGTTTGGGGGAGTAATGGTCAGGTATTTTATAGACTATCCCTTAATTAGGATCTTCTGATGTGTGTTCTCATGATCTCATGTTTACACTGGGACAAGACCTCTTCCTCCCAAGAATACATTGTCCTAGTGTAATAGGTTGTCCCAAGTGCCATTTTCGCCACATCATATCGAGGCCACATGCTGTCAACACAAATTATCAGTCCTGATGTTAACCTTGATGAGCTGGCTGAGATAGTGTTTGTCAGCTTTCTTCCTTATAACATGACTCTTTTTTCTCTCTTTTCATACTGTACACACGCTTTGGAAGGAAGTCAGTATCTGCAGCTCACACTTAAAATGTTGGGAGCTATGGTCTATCTCCTTGAGGGTGAAGTAGATGCATAAATTATTTGGAATTTATATATTCAACCATTTATTTATTTACTCAAGCATTTATGTGTATAAGTATGGAGTCCTGAATATTTATTTTATATTTTGATTATACTCCAATGCTACTTTATTTTATTGCTCAAGTTATTCCAGTTTTGAACACAGAGCTCTTCGAAAGACTTTTCAATTTTGTCAAATTGCTTGAGGACACTTGTTATCTCCTTGGCGTATTTTTTTGCTTTTCTGATTGTTTGTTTTTTGAGACAGGGTCTCGCTCTGTTGCCCAGGCTGGGGTGCAATGGCACACTCTCGGCTCACTGCACCCTCTGCCTCCTGGGTTCAAGTGATTCTCATGCCTCAGCCTCCCAAGCAGCTGGGATTACAGACATGCACCACCACACCCAGGTAATTTTTGTATTTTTTAGTAGAGATGGGGTTTCGCCAAGTTGGCCAGGCTGGTCTCGAACTCCTGGACTCAAGTGATCTACCTGCCTCAGCCTCCCAAAGTACAGGATTATAGGCATGAGCCAACATGCCTGGCCTCCTCGGGTCTTAATTTGCACTTTGGTGATCTCTAGTCTGAAGATCACCTTTGCTAATTTTCCTATTGAATTGTGGGTTTTCTCATTGATTTCTTATTTTATTATACTTGATACAACGTTTTTAAGTTAGATGTGTTGGAGATATCATTTCCCAAATCTTGGCTTCTGTTTTATTTATGGAGTCTATTGATTTACTGAAGCTCTTAGTATTAATGTAAACAAATATTGATCTTCCTCTTTATGCATTGAAGCACTGAGATTTGTTAAGAAACTTTACTTCTTGAGATCATAGAGATACTCACCAAGATAGTCTTTTGCAGAGCACCTTTCACCTAAGTGAAATTTAAATTGTAAATATAGTGTGAGCTAGGGGGTCCAATTTTTGTTTGTTCCTATTTAGATAATTGTTTCAACACCATTTATTGAGGAGTAGTTATTTTGCCAGTGATCTAACAATATTTTAGCTCTGTTATAAATTGAGTTTCTACATTTGTATGGGCTCTTGTCTAGGATTTCTATTCTGTTCTCATCTTCAATTGTCTAACCATGGTGGAATATCACATAGGCTTAATTAGTAAAGTTATATTTATTTTTTAAATTGCATTTAGTAAGGAAAGTTCCTCAAACTTGCCATCTTCAGGAGTGACTTGGAAATTCTTCATTATTTTTTTAATCATATAAATTCTAGTGTCTTTAATTCCTACAAAAATCAAACCAAAACATAATGAAAAAGTTGATGGAATTTAATTAAATTTATAGATTAACTTGGGGAGAACTGATTGCAATATGATATTGAGCTCTTTAAAATATTCCAATCCATGTATACGACTTGCCTCTCCACTAAACTAGTCTTTATCGTGTTTTCATAAAGTTTTAGAATTTCCCTAAATAATATTGTCTGTAATTTTCCCATCTTTATATACCCAGCATCTATTGAGATAATTTGGGCCACAGCAGAAACTACATAAATACTAGATAAAAGAAAGAACAAAGAGAGAGAGAGAGAGGAAAGGATGGAGAGAGGACGAGAGAGAAGGAAGAAGGAAAGATAAACAGAGCCCATGTCTTAAATGGCCTTGAAAGCCAAATTTGAAATTTTGTCCAGTGTTTGGGAAATCAGTGAAGATTTTTAGTGAGTAAATAAACAAATTTGAATATATCTGGCAGCTTTGAGAAAAATGAATCAAGGAGCAGAAAGACTAAAGGTAGCAATAGCAGTTGAGAGAAAATTGCAGTGGTCAGGTGAGCCATTTGTAGACAGTCTACACTGTCAAACAGGAATGGAAAGAAGGTGAGAGATTTACATATTTGGTTTGGAGATATAAGAGAGTTATTTATTTAAAAAGCAAACCATTTTCATAATATTTTACAAAGTAATTCCCTACAATTTATATATAAGACAAATATAAAGTTAAAGCGATTTAAATCTCCATTTACGTGTTCTGTTCTTCACTGACAACTTCAAAGCATTGTTCAGACATTCATAGGACACAATCAATTTAAAGGTGAAGTCTGCAAGTGACCAGAGTAAGTAACCTCAGTAAATTGTTTCCTCATTTTATATGGAATAAAGGTTTGACTTAGATCACTGAAGTTCCTTCAAATAATAAATGTTTCTTACTATACATTTCCAGGGACAAGAATAACTGTAGTACAGAAATTCAGGACTAGCCTAATACGAGCTTGTGAGGTTTAGAGTTGCAATTTTGTAAGACATGTTTACTTTTTTTTGGTTAGAAGTTATAGGTAAAAGGGATGAAAATTCCTGCAGATATGAATGACGACAGAGAGAAAAGATTGTGTTTCACATATAGATTCCTGTCTTTCACTTATTCCACACTCCCATAATATTTCACACTCAAGGCCCAATTAACATTCTACTGCTGTAAGAGAGCAGCATAGTTAAGCCATTACTTGAAACCTACTAAAGGACAACCTCAATGTCTGATTCATCTTTGAGCTCCCAATGTCTAAAACGGAGCTTTACACATAATAAATGCCCAATACAGCTGGTGCTGCAAAGAGAACAATTCAATCATTTTCCTTGAAAGAGTCAATCATTCATAGGCACATGCTTAGTTGTTCCCTGAGGGCATAATTCAGTGCTGCAAATGGCTATTTCTGCGTGGGTTCCTGGGACCCCTACGAGGTATCAAACGGGTTCTTGTTTAGATCTACTCAAAAATACGCACAGAAGATGTCACCAAAAATAGGTCAGCTTGGCACTGAAAAGTATCAGGAAGCGGTGACAAATTTGTATTTGTACCATTTGCACAAATATCAAAAACACTTTTGTCAGAAAATCAAAAAACAAAGTACCAGACTTTTTCTCCTTGAGAATGCATCTTCCATAAATAATTTCTCTGTCAGTAGCCAGTAAGTCGAAGCCAGGGGCTAACTTTTCTGTGACAAATTTCTATTGTTCTCCCTCTTGAAATGAAATATTTGAGAAGCAATATCACTTACTTACAATTAAAATCATGTCACACAATTACAATTTTTCAAGATTAAATTATGGACATTTTTAAACATAGAGCAAAATGGAAAGACTTTCACAGTGAGCATAAAAGTAGCCACCATCAGCCAGGTGTGGTGGCTCACGCCTGTCATCCCAGCACTTTGGGAGGCCGAGGCAGGTGGACCACGAGGTCAGGAGATCGAGACCATCCTGGCTAACACGGTGAAACCCCGTCTCTACTAAAAATACAAAAAAATTAGCCAGGCTTGGTGGCAGGCGCCTGTAGTCCCAGCTGCTCAGGAGGCTGAGGCAGGAAAATGGTGTGACGCCGGGAGGCAGAGCTTGCAGTGAGCCGAGATCGCACCACTGCACTCCAGCCTGGGCGACATAGCGAGACTCCGTCAAAAAAAAAAAAAAAAAAAAAAAAAAACCACCACCATCTAGATTCTACCCTTAATATTTCACTATACCTTATTACATAACTACCCATCTATCCATTCCTCCATCCGTGTATCAATTATACTTATTTGTAAGTATTCCAAAGTCAATTGCAAGCAGTAAGCTTTTCCCTAAACATTTCAGCATGCATATCATTTTCTAGAAAGCTGTAGGATACTGCACTGATCATCTCAGCAATTACATGCAGTGAGTGAGTAGTCGTTTCCCATTGCGGTTTGCTAGGCAAGCAACATAGCTCTGTTACCAGAAAGGGAGCCAAGATTCTCTGATTTCTTATGTTTGATGACTAACACTGAACCTTGCTTGATGAATTGCATAGATCATAGTTACCACTGTGTTTCACAAGATGAAGGAGCTCTTTGAAGAGAAGAAAAACTTTAATGTACAATATATAATTTTGGCTGGTTCATGACCCTCGAGTAAGATTTCAAGACACCTAGAGCAACGTTCTACCCATAGGAGGTGCTTCATTAATAAATTTTAAAATTTGTTTTAATATTTTATATACTTTTCCCGCTTATTCAATACTCATCGAACATGACTAACTTTTTTACTGTAAACATCATCTACTCCCTGAAGCTCTTGCTCACTGCTTCTTTCTCTGATGCTCAGAGATTATACAATATAATACAAATATAAAAATCAACTTCTTTCTCTCATTAGCAATGTGTTTCCATTCTCTGCTTCTCATGCTGAAATTTTAATTATTGGGTGCACATTTTGCAAGGTCTAATATGTGTAATGTGATGGCTTTTCCTTCCTGTCCTATTATTTTCAGTAGTTGTAGTTTTTGAGTAAAGAAGAGAGAATAAGTATTAGGACAGGAATCTAGCTAGTTGTTTCAAAAGCTAATATCCATGAAATACAGTTTGGATAACCAGTTTTTTGTTTTTTTGTTGTTGTTGTTGTTTTGTTTGTAATTTTTTTTATCTGGCATGTTGATGGTACCTTTCAAGTAACAATATGTTAATCCATGTTTTGTCTGCCTCCATTATGAATTCTCAGTTTCGCTTTCACATTTTATAGAATAAAATCTAATAACCTGACAAGAGGCTTATCTAGAAATTGCCAGGCTAACAGAATTTTTTCAATTGCTGGGCAATATGTTGGTACTACAGTAAGTCTCAGTTTCTCCAAAGTATATGAGGTAAATTACATATAAATTTAGTGAAAACAGGAACCAAGGTTGCTTTTGCCAATGACTGGCTACTCAGCAGCTAACAGAGGGCATGATACATAGTAAACATTATATACATATTTTTCAGTGTGTTCATTTTAATTATTTATTCTAACTGTAACCTCATTTTGAAATATATAAATGTTACAACATGCTTTCATATTATAATTATATCCTAAATATAATAGCCTATAATAACAAAACTTGAAACAAAACCTACAAGAGTATACAGAATAATTACTGAGGTAATTTCCTAGGGCTGCTGTAACAAATCACCACACACACTTAGTAGGTTAAAAAATATAGATTTACTCTATTATACACAGTTACTATGTTAGTCCGTTTTCACACTGCTGACAAAGACATATCCCAGACTGGGTAACTTATAAAGAAAAAGAGGATTGATGAACTCACAGTTCCACATGGCTGGGAGACCTCTCAATCATGGCAGAAGATGAAAGTCATGTCTTACAGGGTGACAAGCAAGAGAGAATGAGTGCTAAGGGAAAGGAAAAACTCCATATAAAACCATCAGATCTCATGAGACTTCTTCACTACCACCTGGGTCCCTCCCACAACACGTGGGAATTATGAGAGCTACAATTCAAGATGAGATTTGGGTGGGGACACAGCCAAACCACATCAATTATGGAAGCTGAAGTTTGGAATCTAGATATTGGCAGGCCTGCACCTCTTTTTGAGGCTCTAGGGGAAAATTATCCCTTGCCTCTGTCAGCTTTTGGTGGCTCTGGACATTCCTGGGGGCTACATTACTCTGATTTCTGCCTCCATTATCATGTAGCCTTCTCTTCTATATCTGTTTCTCTGTCTCTTCTCTGTCTCAAGTTTCCCTGTTCCTTTCTCTTATCTTTAGACATTTGTCTTTGGATTTAGAGTCCACCAAATAATAAAACTCATCTGGAGATCCTTAACCGATTTACATCAGGAGAAAGCATTTTTCCAAATCACATTTACTGGTTGCAGGGATGAGAACACGGACCTCACTTTTGGGAGGATGCCATTCAACCTGCTACTCATTCGATATTTTGTTATACACGCACAATACTTGTCATGTGAAATAATACAATTCAAGAGAATATTGTGCAGCAACGTTTTTAAATTAACATTCAAAATTAATTTAAGGAACTGACATATATGGATTTATATGGCATATATATATTTTATTTTTATTTTAAGTTCCAGGATACATGTGCAGTATGTGCAGGTTTGTTACATAAGTAAATGTGTACCATGGTGGTTTGCTGCAACTATCAACCCATCACCTACATATTAAGCCCAGCACACATTAGCAATTTTTCCTAATGCTCTCCCTCTCCTGACACCACCTGCCAACAGGCCCCAGTGTATGTTGTTCCCTCCCTGTGTCCATGTGTTCTCATTGTTCAACTCCCACTTATAAGTGAGAACATGCAGCGTCTGGTTTCTGTTCCTGTGTTAGTTTTAAGCTTCAATTTCTCTTTCTCACTATCTCCACAACCTATAGTGTATCTATAACTTATATCATCCCAAAACATAACCAACTGTTGCTGTAAAGAAAAATCTATAAATTTCCACTAATAAGATTAAATTAAAACTACTCCAGATCCTAAAGCTGTACTTCTAATTAAAGAAATACCGTTTAGAACATGTCCTCTAGGAAGCTGAGGGCATTCAGCTCATCTTCAAAATTTCTAAATTCAAAGTTGTTGGGCACAGAGCTGAAATCAGCACAGTTAGGAAACACAGGAGCTAAAGTAAAACCCATATATTTGATAGCTTTATTGGTGCTTTTCTCTCCCTTTAATTGAAAGCACCAAGTGAAAGATAGAAATTAAATACCTCTTGAGCAATTTAATGACAGTTGAAATTGGCACATTTTCAATATATGTATGTAATCAGTAGTATGAATTCAAGCTAATTTATCTTCAGGTTTTTCTCCTTTTCTTTTGTCATTTTCTGAGCTACCTCTGGTTAATGGCCCTATAGGAACTTAACACAATTATTTGGGTGGCTAGTCAGAAATCCATATATGTCAGAGCAATAGCATGATATAAATTACATTTGATTTGAAAAAAAAAAGTATTTCTCATGATTTTTGAGCTATGAGATAACAGATGACTCAACTTGTATTCCATGGACATTGTCCCTAGATTGGCACCTGTGATGGTTAATATTGAGCGTCAACTTGATTGAATTGAAGGAAGCAAAGTATTGTTCCTGGGTGTGTCTGTGAAGGTGTTGCCAAAGGAGATTAACATTTGAGTCAGTGGACTGGGAGAGGCAGACCTACCCTCAATCTGGGAGGGCATAATGTAATCAGCAGCTGCCAGCACTGCTAGAATAAAGCAGGCAGAAGAATGTGGAAGGACCAGCCTGGTTGAATCTTCTGGCCTTAACCTTTCTCCCATGCTGGATGTTTCCTGCCCTCAAACATGGGAATCCAAGTTCTTTAGCTTTTGAACTCTTGGACTTACATCAGTGGTTTGCCAGGGGCTCTCGGGCCTTCAGCCACAGACTGAAGGCTGCACTCTCAGCTTCCCTACTTTTAAGGTTTTGGGACTGGCTTCCTTGCCCCTCAGCTTGCAGACAGCCTATTGTGGAACTTTACCTTGTGATCATGTGAGTCAATACCCCTTAATAAACACTCTTTCATATATAAATCTATCCTATTAGTCCTGTCCCTCTAGGGAAACCTGACGAATACAGCACCCCTATGATGGTTGACCAGCTGTTTTGGTTTTTCATGCCATTCTGAGCTCCTGCCTTTTTCCAATTTCTTTAGGTATTTTAGAAGGCTATTAGCCAGATGATATCAAACCGAAAGCTAAACGTTGTAGAGTTTTGATATATGAAGATGGGGATAAGATCTTTTAGATGTAGTAAACAGGAAGTGAAAAGGCAGAGAAACCAAAGATATCCAAGAGGGCTGGAGAGAGGAGGCAACAGGGACAGGTGGTACATCTGCCGGATGCACCACTGCAGGATGCAAAAAGGAGTGGAGACATGGGATGGGAGTGGGACATGGGAGAGGGAGAGGTGTGTGTGTGCACCAGGGTGGGGATGGTGAGAAGATTGCAAGAAAACATGTAAAGTGAATGCCTACCCCTTGCACCATCAGGCACCAAATGGTTGAAATAAATGTGGTATTTGCAAAGCCCAAAGGTGGACATTTATTTCAATCATTTAGAGTAGGGAGAGGAAGACATTTATTTCATTTATTTCAAGTCAGTGAATAAAGAGGTGGATGTTTTTTCCAAGTAGGGTGAGGTGGACATTTATTTCAGCCATTTGAAGTACTTTGTAGGGAGGACTGCAGTTACCTGGCCCAAATGGTGCTCTAGTATTTTGTTGTCTCAGGAATGAGGAAGCATAGCCTGTAGGTAGTAAAATGAGTTTATTCATTTAAAAGATATTTATCAGCTGCTTACTATATCTACCCGGGGAAAAAACTATGCATACCTTCACTTTGCTCCCTCATTCCTTCCTCACTGGATGGTAAAGAATGACCCAAACTATAGAATCAACATGTACAAGAGACTCATGAAAATGGAGAGGAACTTCTGTACCTCAGTCTATAGAAGAGTTGAATTCAGTAAGATATAGTTTATTTTGCACTGGCCTGGATTTTCTAATCCTAAAACTCAGCCTATCTGTAAATATCCAAAAGTGTCTAGAGGAACTATGTCATCTCCCCAAGATGTGGCGATACCAAATGACACACACCAGAAGCCACTTAAAAACATAGAGAAAAATTAAGGGGCTACCTGTTCGCATTCTACTGAGCCAAGCCCACACTTACATTGGTTATAAGTTTGCAATTATAATATAAATGGAGATGAGTGTTCTGAAGAAAATGGGTATGATCATAAGAAGCAATAACAAAGTTACTTGAGTTGGACTGTAGCTAAGAGAAGGCTTCATTGAAGGAGTGACTCTAGACCTGAGATGTAAAGAACGAATGGAATTTGCTAATGCAAGGGGGAGAGTGGGGAGCTGGATGAGTGAGAATGGCCATGCAATGGAATCTGCAAGTGCAAAGGACTAGTAAGAAGTGGCAGCTTGGAAGAGTTAAGGAACTGGAGCTAGTGGTACTAGACATTAGAAGGTAAGGGAAGGACATGAGGCTAGGGAGTAGGCAGAGGCCACTGCCTACCTGTCACTTTAAACCTTGAATAAGAATATCAGTGCCTTGGGAGAGTACATATTTGGATGTTCATTCCCTTCAAGGATTAGTGGGATAGAAAAAGTTGGAAAAAATGCTATTTATTTAATACATCTTTCCAAATACATATTCTCCTTCCTTGGAGCCTTTATGCTAACTCAATGTGTTTCTTTTAACTCACTTCATTTACTTAAATCTGTCTGGTGCTATAGTTTTTGGTATTCTTCTCTAATCTTCTTCATTAGATTGTAAGCTCCTACACTAGCACTCTTACAATAAATATTTGCTGAACTCAAAGAAAAGGCATTACAAATACAGTTGATCTGTGGCTTAGTAGATCACCAGGTCCATTGGGCCCTGGTATCATATCAAATTGTTCTTAAAATGTGTGAAATATATTTTTGGTCTTTGGGGTTTGTTGCTTCTTCATGTATCAGTATTTTTATAGTTCCTGTTATTATCTTTGTGGTATTGTTTTTGTATTTTATGACATCTTTTCAAATGTTCACTATCCCAGACTTACCATTTATTTATTCATTTATTCATATTCATGAATGCATTAATATATGCCATACTTGGGACTAGAAAGTATTTAAGGCACCATTGTGGGAATAAATTGAAAGTTCTTTCATCAGCATGGGCATGTTACTTAGACTTTCTAGATCTCAATTTCCTGATAATGGCAATAATAGGGCCTCTCTATCAGTTCTTGTGAAAGTTCCATGAGATCAATGACACAGTAGCTGTAATATAGAAGCCATGGCCTAATGTCAGCAATGGTTATTATTTCCATAAATCTTATAATGATAATGAATATATTACTCAGGGCTCTTCAGAGAAATAGTGTGTGTATGTATACACACACACACATATATATATATCTACAGACAGATATAGATTGATATATTTTACAAAGAGGATAAGAGGATAAGAAAAGAATAAAAGTATATCTATATATATTTTTATATATATGTATGTGTGTATACATATATATGTATATATTTTGGATTTTCTTCTCAAAAGATGGTTAGAGCATTTTTGGTTGTATGTAGGATAGTTGAATCTTGCTGGGTGGAATTATAATTTTGTTATTGTCTCTTATTTTTGGAGACTATATATGCTTTAAGGAGATATGTATGGGTGCCAAGTTGTCAAGAGGTAGACTTACGATGGTTAATTTTATGTGTCAATTTGACTGTACCACAGTGTCCAGATAGTTGGTTAAATGTTATTCGGGATGATTCTGTGAGGGTGTTTTTGGATGAGATGCGCATTTAAACTGGTGGACTTGGAGTAAAGCAGATTGCCCTCCATAATGTGTGTGGGCCTCGTCTAGTCAATTGAAGGAGAAAATAGAACAAAAAACTGATTCTCTCCCTAGAGGAAGGAATTCTCCAACAGATGGCCTCTGGAATTGAATCTGCAACATTGGCTCTTCCCTGGGTCTCCAGCCTACTGACCCATCCTACAGATTTTGGACTTGCCAGTCTCCATAATTTTATGAACCAATTCCTTAAAATTTCTTAAATCTCTCTCTTCCTTTACATGTATGTGTGTGTGTGTGTATGTATATATATACACACACCCATCCACAAACATATGTATATAATATACACACACACATATACATATATATACACACACATATATATTCCACTTACATAATTCATATCCTTTCTATGTATGTAAGTTATGTTCAGTGATGAAATAGTTAATCCATCAATAGTGATGAGTGTGACACTTAAGGTATTCTGAATCCCATAATTATTTAAACAATTTAAAATCACCAGTAAGAATAAGTGCTATCATTTAATGAATGTCTACTAAATGTATCATTTTGGCCAGTGTTTTATATATATATTTAATCTGTTTCATAATCAACCTTGCAAAGTAGGTATTATTAGCCCCATTTTACAGTAGAGCAAAGTAATGGTCAGACAGCAACATGCCAAAGGTATACTGCATGTAAATGGCAGAGCCAGGACTGGAAACTATGTCTGACTCCATTATAAAAAACTAGAATGATGTATTTTTGTGATTCCTTTAAACCACTTCAGAAAACACTCTCTATGTCAAATTCTGCGTGATCTGCTTCTCTTCCTGTGCCACTGTACAACTTATTCTAGCATATTTCATAGTATGTTAATATCTTCTGTTTACTCATTTATTTTTCCAAAATTCCGATTCCTCCTTAAAGACAAGGAGAATGGAATTTGTGTATATATTCTCTTCTTTTCAGCACCAACATATTGAATACACAAGTGAGTGAGTGATGGAGAAAATATAGGTAAGGTCCAAGTACCCATTCATACATATAGTCAAATACTACCTGGAAATGGAAATTTAGTCATTCAGTTCTGGTAGCTTAGAAATTTTTACAAAAATGGTATGACTAGAAGGCAGGTAGATATATTCCTGGACTATCCTTTAGGAAAATTGGGATCTAGTTCTAGATCTTATTCAGAAATATTTGTGATTTAGATGAATTTTTTAGTAACTCTGTTTTTGTTGTTTTATATTTATTTATTTATTTTTTTTACTTTAAGTTCTGGGATAGATGTGCAGAATGTATAGGTTTGTTACATAGGTATACATGTGCCATGGTGGTTTGATGCACCTATCAACCCATCATCTAGTTTTTAAGCCCTGCATGCATTAGGTATTTATCCTAATGCTCTCCCTCCCCTTGTCCCCCATCCCCCAACAGGTCCTGGTGTGTGATGTTTCCCTCCCTGTGTCCATGTGTTTCCATTGTTCAACTCTTACATATGAGTAAGAACATGCAGTGTTTGGTTTTCTGTTCCTGTGTTAGTTTTCTGAGAATGATGGCTTCTAGCTTCATCCAAGTCCCTACAAAGGACATTAACTCATTCTTTTTTATGGCTCATTCCATGGTGTATATGTGCCACATTTTCTTTATCCATTCTATCATTGATGGGCATTTGGGTTGGTTCCAAGTCTTTGCTATTGTAAATAGTGCTGCAATAAACATATGTAAAAAAGATCCTATATAGCCAAGACAATCCTAAGCAAAAAGAACAAAGCTGGAGGCATCATGCTACCTGACTTCAAACTATACTACAAGGTGACTCTGTTTTTTTTTTACCTCTAAACTAAACTCATAGGACTAGCTTACCTCAAAAACCCCTCCTTGTTTTAACATTTTATGGCAGCAATTTAAAGCAGTTCTGCTCTCCTCCCTCTGCGTGCAGAACACTATACCTCCCAGCCTACCTTGCAGTTAGGCAGGAGACATGTGACTAGTTTTAATAAGCCATGGTGAACTGTACAAAGTGATCTTTCTGAGATCAAGGCATGTGAGTGTATATGATTGTGTGTGTGTATATGAACCCTCCTATTCTCTCTGCCTCTGCCATAGCAATCAGGAAGCAACTTGCTTAGATGGAAAACTTCTATGTAAGATAGAAGTGGACTCCCTGTGCTACTGCTTGAAAGGGTGTTGCCCTGGGAAATGTTTATATTGGGGGAAAATCAGATTAGGATGTGCCTACCAATGCACAATAACCTCGTTAAGTTGAAAAGCGTGGTGGATGAAAAAGCAAAAAAAAAATAAAGATTTTTCAAAATCTGAGAACAAACACTCTGTGTGGTCACTAGTACACGGAATTCACTAGAATAGATATATGAAAATCCTGCCAAGACTTTGGAGATCGTTTTGTTGCCAAAGAAACCTGAACCTGGAGAAAAAAAGAATAAAAATCTATGACTTCATATGAGACCTAAAATGGTTCTTGAACCAACAACAATTCCCATGGGATGGAAAAACTATGTAGTTACCAATGAGGTCTATAACCCAATATCTACTTTGAATATGGCCAAGAAGTAGAATGAGAATAAAGTGCCTCCAAGAGCATGAGCTAGGACCATGGAGAATAATGACTACCTTGAAAGCCAGGAGGGGAAGATGGAGGCACAATATGGAAGCACATGGAGACCTCTTAGAAGACAGGAGACCTGCAGTAGCTGGTCCCAAAGTCAATATTGTGTGAGCCAGGAATGTGCTCTTATGTGTTCAGCTACTGAGTTTTGGGGGTTGGATGTGTTACCCCACCATAGGCTAGTTTAATTTGAATACTATATATATATATATCTTCCATTTATATAGAAACATAAGTTATTTCTTACAACTATTCAGTTGCTCTCTGATTTTGTGCAACCTGAAATTTGACAGCTGGTTCTCATAGACCTGAAGATTCCAAGATAAAAGATGAAAGAAGAGATACTTAGTAACATAAAGCAAACTAAGGTGCTGGTCCTCTACAAAAGCTAGGTCTAATAAAACTTTCAAAAGCATCAGTGTTGGAAATACATGGCTATATTTCAGGTTCATTTAGAAACAATTGTAGGGAAACCTAAGTGAACTGTACATAATAATCTTCCTGAGCTCACAGCTTGCGAGTATGAGTGTGTGTGTATGTGTGTATGTGTGTGTGTGTTTGTGTGTCCCAGGGACTACTATAAGAAGTCAATTTACAATCCAGTAAGTTACTTTAATAAGCTAAGTCTTGCTACTACAAGTATTACATGAAGATATTATGAGATCAATGTGAGAACAACACTTGAGCTATTGAAATGCAGCTTGCCTTTCTGTGAGCAGCCAGGTTTGTCACTTAGCAGTGATTAAAAGCTTAGGTGTTGCAGTGCTACCAGTGGCCATGCCCTGAAGGTGTCAAACTGAGAGCCTACTAGAGACCAAGTCCACCAATATGCAAGGGGCTCCTGAGTCTATTTTAGAAATCTCTTTCTGATGTCACTAACAGAAAGCGCCAATACACTCAATTTCCAAAAAGTAAGACTCATCTCTCATTTATCACAGGGATCAAATGCATTGGCTTTTGTTCACTGTAATTAGTGACTTTCCTTGTTTGTCTTTTTTTGCAGATGCCCCGTGAGAGGTCTGGGATATTTACCCATGGTCAATCAATGCTTAGGAGGCACAGCATGAACCAGTGTGGCAGATATTAAAGACTCAGCTGAGTGGGTCAGATCAGATCCATATACTGTACTTCAATTATCCTCCTTCATACTGTGTGTTTCAAGTGCAGGAAACTTGGAAGGCCATTCTTTTCAGGCTACCATGCATGTTTCAATGATAATGCCATGCAACAAAGAGTCCGCTTAGAATCCCTACTTTAGAGACAGCAGACACAGAAGCAGCAGTATCATAGCTACCATCTAGTGAGCGCTTACACCTTGTCAGATATTGCTCTTCTAAAAGCATACAATTTATATTTATTAACTATCATTATAATATATATTGTTAGCTATATTATATATTAACTATCATATAATGTAATATATTTCCTCTTTATAAATGAGAAATAAACCAGCATCAAAATAGCCAGGATGTCAGGCCTTTCTCCTGACAGGTATAAAAAGCTTACACCTGGAACTGCCACAACCAGCAGTATAAAAACAGACCATTGAGCTCCAAGGAACTCCAGAAAAATTTTGCTTTATTTAGCCAGAATACTCTCTGCACAAGATTCCAGTGGTTTTAACCAGAATTGAGGACCTCTACCCTGGTATCCTGGATGTGAATAGCATTTCTTAAAACTGACTATCATATAGGAGGCACTGAAGTCAGTAGCTTGAGACTGAAGTAATTCAACTCATGGTTAGATACCATCCTTTCAGAGTTGGAAATCTGCCCTAAAAAGAAGCTTACAAACATGCATTTTCAAAATAACTTATTCAAAGAAGCCCTAAAGAACTTAAACAATAAGTTAAATATATTTGTTACTTCAAAACAATCTTTCCCATTTAATTCAATCCGGGTCTTAAATACAGGGTAAGTATCCCTTATCTGAAATGCCTGGGACCATAAGTGTTCCAGATTTCATACTTTTTTGGATTTTGGAATATTTGCATATATATAATGAGATATCTTGAGGATAGGATCCAAATCCAAAGGTGAAATTCATTTGTTTCATGTACACTTCATGCACATAGACTGATGATAATTTTATATAATATTTTAAATAATTTTGTGCATGAAAAGAAAGTTTGGACAATGTTTTGACCATAGCCCATCATATGAGGTCAGGTGTGAAATTTTACACCTGCGGCATTATGTTTTGAATTTTGGAGCATTTCAGATTTTAGATTTTCAGGTTAGGGATGCTCAACGTATACTATAATAATTCCAGATATGCTAATTTAAAAAAATAGAAATGCCTACCTAAATCCTAAAATTGCTTGAATTCACAGAGCCTTTCTAATATTTGTGAAGGAATTTGATATATATTTATTACAGTACATCGCCTTCGCAGTTACCATGCTGATTTTTCCAACTAGAAAAGTGAGGCTGATGGTTTAGTGACATGTTGTGTCAGTCAGGATGAACAAAGTAATATTGCCGAAACTGTTAATGCACAAATCTCAGCGTCTTAAACAGCTAAGTATATTTCTTCCTCATTTCATTTTATTGAGGATTGGGAAGGGGGTTCAGCTCAGCAAAGTTACTCAGGAACTAGGGCTAATGAAGTTTCCATCCAGACATGTATTTCTGTGAAGGCAGAGCCGTGGCGACTGGGAAACTCATGGTGGTTCTTAAAGCTTCTATCTAGAAGTGATGCATATCACTCCTACTCACACATCCTTGGTCAGAGCAAAGCAAAAGGCCAAGCCTAATTTCAGTCATATGAAAAAGAATACAAGTATCTGCAGTGTTCCATCTTTTATTTGCCACTCTGGAGCCTTCTTCACTCCATTCGCTCTACTTTCTGCCCCAAGGGACTCACATAAATGACATCAACGAGCACTCATGTCTTCTTGGAGACTGGAGGTAGGAAGGCAAGTCAGGTGAGTGTGTTTAGTCCTCCCACAGCTTCCCTGTTATGTCACCTCCAGCTGGCTGTGTTTCTCCACTTAAGGCCACTGCTTTTCTCAAAGTTTATTTCTCTATATGATGATTTATTCTTTCTAGGTTCTGGTTACTATTCCCTGTCTTCATTCATTTGTGTTTAGATTAGTAAGCGCACTTTCACTTTTTGACTGTAAGGTTTTGTACTATTAAAACTACATTCCACCTTGCCTTTGTAAATCGTACCTTTGTAAATAACAACACCTAAATTTATCTTAACATAGGCACACCAGCTATCTTCTGTTGGGATTCTGAAAGGACAACAAATATCTATGAACAATAATCCAGATTTTTTACTGTACTATGAGGACAGAGTGGTGACAGTAGGAAAAAGGGGTTATCAATGGGACTTCACTGATCTTCGATGATAGTATCAGGGACTAGTCTGTGGAAATAAAGAACCTATTTGCCAAGTAATTTAAACCACTGTGATTCTTACCAGAAAATTCTCCCAAATAACACGGTAAGAAATTAAAACATAAGAATATTCTTTATAATATTGCCAGGAATATAAAACAATTTGTTGTGTTCTCTTTTCCCAATTCCTCACTGCTAATTTACCCAAACTAACTCCTAAACAGTGCAGCAGTAACCCCAGAGATGTACTTTTAGATAGCCAATATATTAAACATTGATTATATTGGGGATTTTATCTAAAACTCGCTTAATCACAGCTTGTCATACTGTCTTTATTGATTTGTTACTGGCCATTGTTCATTAAGATGCCAGAGAGCAAAGAATTCATTTTTAGTGCTCTCTTCCAGATACCAGATTTTTATCTCCTAACAGTATAATTCAAGGTCAAGGGTGTTTATTGTGTTTAGACAGAAAAGCAATCAAAGTAGTTTGGGATTTAAAACGCACAGAGAGAGGGAAGTTTGCAGTTTCTGCTTACCCTAAGAATTGCTGCTTTGATCACAATATGCAATCTGAAGAGTCTCTGAATATTTGCTGAGGCTTCAAGGTTTAGAGTGGGAGGTTTTTTTTTCTTTTTATATTTCACTAGTTGCAGAAAGAGTGATAGTAATTATTGCCTTTTATTCCCAAGCAATTCTGCTTTCTGAGTGACGGCATTTTAAATTCTGTGATCTATCTCCAAGGTAATCTTAAAGTCAACAGACTGCTTAATTTGCCACTTTCTGGGGTAGATGAATCAGCTTAGTAATGTCAATAGCCACGTTCTCATCCAATCTTAAGTTCTCTAGAAATAAGACGTAAAGTATTTCTGTATATGCTTGATCCCTATGAAACCTGGTAGACTTTTAGATATATCAACTCAAAAAGGTGATGAAATGGATACTAATATTCTTTTAAGGAGACTATACTATAAATTTTTCAGAGCAAAAATAATTAAAGTTATATTTCTCGCTATGTGCAAATGCCAAACGCTCCATAGAAATTGATGAGAAAAAGAGAAGGAAAGGTTACAAGTAGACAATATTCAGAAAAGATAAGGCATAAAGTCAATACATATGTTAAGTGCTCAAGCTCACTAATAGCGAAATAAGTATATTAAATGAAAAATGAGAGATTTCTCTTGCACATCAAAATGACAAAATGTATATAAAAATTATCCAGTGCTGAAGAGGATATGGGAAAATGAGTATTTTTGTGCATAGTTGGTGCAACATAAATATTGTCACTCCTTTGAAATGTAGTAATGTCTATGGAAATAGAAAAAACAAAATGCTATTTTTGATCAAGTATTTTTATTTTTGGTAGCCTCTATAAAATGAAAATAAATATGCAAGAATATGTATTACCTTATTGAAACAGAAAACAATGAGAATTAACAGGTCTGAAATAAATGTATTATAATATTAGCTACAATGTAAAGAATGACTTAGTTCCATTCATATCTACCAACCTGGAGAAAGGGTAGTGAAGTATTTATACGTGAAAAAATGTTGCAAATAAATGTATATAGCATCATTACATTTTTTATAAAAACCAAAAACCCTATATGGATGGTAGCCAGCCTCCAAGATGGCCCCCAATGGCCCCTGACTCTTGATACTCATACCCTTGTATAATGCTTGGTATTAGAGTTGGTCTCGGGACCAAGACCACACAGCAGAAGGGATGACCTGTGACTGCAATTTACGCCTGGCTCTTTTTACTGAACTGGCTTTTCTGGGGGAAACTAGGTGCCATGTTGTGAGGCCTCTGAAGCAGCTGTGTGGAGAGTTTTATGTGGAAAGGAATTGAGGCCTCCCACTGAGAACCAGCCCAGTGAGAAGCTAATGCCTCAGCCAACAGTGACACAAGAAGCAGATTCTCTTGCTCTAGTTAAACCCTGCAGCCCCAGTCAATATTTTAACGGCAACCGCATGAGAGACTGAGCCTGAACAACCCAGCCAAGCTGCTCCTGGATTCCTGTCTTTCTAAAACTGTGGTATAATAAATATTTATTGTTTTTGTGAAGGCTAAGTTCCTGAGAAATTTGCTACACCGCAATGGTTAACTAATACAATATGGAAAACGTTGTGAAAGGGAACATCATGGTATTAAATTGTTTACCTCAGTGAGTTAGAGGTGGAAAGGTTTTGAAATGTTTTAATTTCCATTTCATATTTTGTGTGCTACTTATTACCATGCAGAAGTAGTTACATACTCCAGACAGCATTCTGTTGGCCTATCGTTTAAGCAACAAATATTACAAATATTGACTGAGTAACCCCCAAATCTCACTCTGAGTCAGGTGCTGTTAGGTGAGGAGGTTTAAAAGTAAATAACATACTATGTTCTCAAGAAGACACATTTTGATACAGGAAGTAAAAACTGATGCTTATCCTCTTTCATCTTAAAGCATAATAAATGTTATAATAAAAGCATGCATAAAATGCCATTGCAGAATGAAGGGAAAGAGGGTAGTTCTGTGCGCAGAAGATTGCTGAAGACTTTACAGAGAAACTCACCTCTGAGGTACACTAAGACATCCAGGAGAGTCTTCCAGGAAGGGAAAATGGAGGAAAGGAGAAATCAATATAGGAAAATACTGGATGTTTGTGATTTATCTAAGTTCTGCTATTCTTTTGGCACAGATTTCTTCTGCTCACACCTTCACCATCAGAGAGAATAAAAATTAAGAACCTACATTACATTACAAAGCATATGACAGGTTATTCTTATTTATTTATATATTGATGTTCTATGAGTGTTAACATTAAAGAAGAAACCCTGCTGTTATTCAGCTTTAAAATGCATTTTAGTGGAATCTGATCATCTAGAGCAGAATGGGAGGACATGGAGCTTCACTCAGGGGTCAGCCCTTTTACAGTGATGGCCAATGTCAAAACAGTCGGCAGAAGTGTACACTGATCTTCTCACCTAGGTACTCCAGGGCTTGTGCTATGGTCTGAATGTGCCACCTCCAAAATTCAGATGTTGACAATATGATAGTCATAAGAGATGTGGCCTTTAAAAGGTGATTAGGCCCTCATAGCTCCTCCCTCATGAATAGGTTTAAGGTGCTCTCATTAAAGGGCTTGATAGACAAAGTTTACTCCTTTTCACCCTTTCACCTTCTGCCATGTGATGATACAGAGTTCCTTACCTCCAAAGTATGCAGCATTCAAGGCACTTTTTACCAGCAGAGGTTGGACACTCACTACAAGGTGAACCTGTCAATGCCTTGATCTTGGACTTCCCAGCCTCCAGAACTGTGAGAAATAAATTTCTACTGTTTATAAATTACCCACTCTGTGGTATTCTGTTATAGCAGAATAAAATGCACTAATGTGGCCTGAAACTAAGGGACTTATGGGATAATTCAATGGTACTTGCAAAGCTGAATGGTTTGGTTGAACCTTTTGTTTTTCACAGGTCTTCTTGGTTTTCAAAGACATTGGTGCTCATAAAGCACCCTTAAAGTTGTAAATGGTAATTATAGATGGGGCTTCTTTTTTAAGCTTATGGGTGTGTGGAGATAACATTGAGCTCAGATATTTAGAAAACAGGATTTTCATATAATACAGGACAAAATGACTTAAATAAATGAAAAACTGCCATTCCCCTCCTCATCCCCAAATATCACTGAGATAATTAAGACCTTGGAAATACATCTCTATAAATTTTAATTGTATGGCATCCAATTTTTGCACTTATTGGAAATGAGAGTTGTGTCTATTTTATCTGCCTTATGCCATTTGGATAGGAATAATGAACTGGCAATATAATAGGAAAATTGACATCCCCTCTCTCAGTGCAATTGTTACTGTTACATTTCTTAAATTCTAGTCACTTGAGAACAAGTCAGTGCTGCAGGGAGCAGCTGATTTTATGGACCAGTCATTTGCATAGTTGATTCCAAACATAGAGAATTATAGAATGTTTGAATCAGAAGAAGGTTATATAAATAAGACTCTATAGATTGCAAATGGCAGAAAATCTGACTAGTTCTATCTCAATCAAACAGAGAATGTATTGATTTTGTCATGGGAAGTCTAGAAAGTTGAATTACTGCAAGGAAGGTTTCAGTCATGCCTGGTAGGTCCTTTCTGTCTGATGTCTGGTCCCCCAATGAGTTGGGTTGACTCCATTCTCAAAGACACTTGCTAAAATGATAGCACCCAGATAGCTGCAGAAGTTTCAGCTATGTATTTACTGAGGTTCAAATCTATTAGCATAGAGGTCCTGCCTCTTTTTTCCCCAGCATTTCCTGTATAAGACAATGTCATTGGCTCTGACTGGATTCTTATATCCAATGTAACACTTAATCATGTGGCCCAGGAAACAGACTTCAGGTACAAGCCATTTCTGGAGCCAAGGTTGAGGTTAATACCATGAGCCCTATTAGGACAGTGAGTTCCAAACCCATAACTGAGTCTTATCAAAACAGCACTGTCTATAATGTTGATGAAAAATATCAAAAGCATTATAAGGCCTTGAAGACTGCATTAACAGTTTGATTTCCAAACCTTGTCTGAGAGACTGCCAAACTGCTTGTCTTATTTTCTCCATTTCTAACATTTTTTTACCTCACAAGCTTTCCAGAATTCCAAGAAGAAAAAAAGAGCATATAAAGTCTGAGATACTCTGCTCAAATATTGAACATCAACATCAGCAGAGTACTTACAACTCTCATACTACTGTCTCCTTACAACCATCTAGACAGTCCAGGAGAGCGGGTAACAGACTACACAGCCTGTGGGCCAAAGTAAGTCCTGTGTGTTAAGAAGGGTTTTCATATTTTTAAGTGGTTAAAAAATAATTAAAGGATTTTTTACTGTGGCTCATGACACAGGAACATTATATGAAATTCAAATGTCAGTGTCCATAAATAAAATTTTTATTAGAACACAGCTACACTGATTTATTTTGGTATGGTTTGGCTCTGTGTCCCCACCCAAATCTCTACATAATTCCTACATATTATGGGAGGGACCTGGTGGGAGATGATTGAATCACAGGGGCAGGTCTTCCCATGCTGATCTTCTGATAGTGAATGTATCTTATGAGATCTGATGGCTTTAAAAACAGAAGTTTCCCTGCACAAGCTCTATTCTCTTGTCTGCGGCCATGAGAGACATGCCTTTCACCTTCTGCTACTATTGTGAGGCCTCCCCAGCCACACAGAACTGTGATCCCCGATAAACTTCTTTCTTTTGTAAATTGCCCAGTCTCAGATATGTCTTTATCAGCAACCTGAAAATGAACTAATACAGTAAATTGGCACCAGTAGAGTGGGGCATTCCTGAAAAGATAGCTGAAAATGTGGAAGTGACTTTGGAACCAGGTAACAGGCTGGAAGGGTCAGAAGAAGACAGGAATATGTGGGAAAGTTTGGAACTCCCTAGAGACTTGTTGAGTGGCTTTGACCAAAATACGGATAATAATATGGACAATGAAATCCAGGCTGAGGTGGTCTCAGATGGAGATGAGGAACTTGTTGAGAACTAGAGCAAAGATGACTCTTGTTGTGTTTTAGCAAAGAGACTGGTGGCATTTTGCCCCTGACAGAGATCTGTGGAAATGTGAACTTGAGAGAGATGATTTAGGGTATCTGGGGGAAAAAATTTCTAAGCAGCAAAGCATTCAAGAGGTGACTTGGGTGCTGTTAAAGGCATTCAGTTTTAAAAGGGAAACAGAGCATAAAAGTGTTGAAAATTTGCCACCTGAAAATGTGATAAAAAAGAAAAACCCATTTTCTGAGAAGAAATTCAAGCCGGCTACAGAAATTTGCATAAGTAATGAGGAGCTGAATGTTAATCCCCAAGACAACTGGAGAAAATGTCTCCAGGGCATGTCAGAGGTCTTCACAACAGCCCCTCCTATCACAGGCACAGATGCATAGGAAGACAAAATGGTTCTGTGGGCTGGGCCCAGAGTCCCCTTGCTGTGTGAAGTCTAGGAACTTGGTGTCCTACTTACCAGCTGCTCCAGCCATGACTAAAAGGGGCCAAGGTACAGCTCCAGACATGGCTTCGGAGGTTGCAAGTTCCAAGCCTTGGCAGCTTCCACATGGTGTTGAGCCTGTGGGTACACAGAAGTAAAGGATTGAGGTTTGGGAACATATGCCTAGTTTTCAGAGGATGTATGGAAATACCTGGATGTCCAGCAGAAGTTTGCTGCAGGGGTGGGGCTCTCATGGAGAACTCCTGCTAAGGCAGTGTAGAAGGGAAACACAGAATCCCTACTGGTGTACCACCTAGTGGAACTGTGAAAAGAGGGCCAATGTCTTCCTGATCCCAGAATGGTAGATCCACCTACAGCTTGCCCTGTGGGCCTGGAAAGGCCACAGACACTCAACACCAGCCTGTGAAAGCAGCCAGGAGGGAGGATGTACCCTGCAAAACCACAGAGGTGGAGATGCCCAAGACCATGAGAACCCACCTCTTGCATCAGTGTGACCTGGATATGAGACATGGAGTCAAAGGAGATCATTTTGGAGCTTTAAGATTTGACTGCCTCGCTGGATTTTGGACTTGCATGGGGCCTGTAGGCACTTTGTTTTGGCCAATTTCTCCCATGTGGAATAGCTGTATTTACCAATGCCTGTACCCCATCGTATCTAGAAAGTAACTAACTTGCTTTTGATTTTATAGGCTCATACGCAGAAGGAACTTGCCCTGTTTCAGATGAGACTTTGGACTGTGGACTTTTGAGTTAATGATGAAATGAGTTAAGACTTTGGGGGACTGTTGAGAAGACATGATTGGTTTTGAACTGTGAAGATATGAGATTTGAGAGGGACCTGGGGCAGAATAATATGGTTTGGCTCTGTGTCCCCACCCAAATTTTATCTTGTATCTCCCATAATTCCCACGTGTTGTGGGAGGGACCTGGTGGGAGATGATTGATCATGGAGTGGATCTTTCCTGTGCTGTTCTGATAATGAATGGGTCTCATGAGGTCTGATGGTTTTAAATATGGGAGTTTCCCTGAACAAGCTCTAGTCTCTTGTCTGCAGTCTTGTGAGATGTGCCTTTTACCTTCCACCATGATTGTGAGTCCTCCCCAGGTACGTGGAATTATGATTCCAATAAACCTCTTTGTTTTGTAAATTGCCCAGTCCTTGGGTATGTATTTATCAGCAGCATGTAAATGGACTAGTATACATTTACATATTGCTATGTTTGTTTTGTGGTGCAGTGGCAGAGTTGAGTACTCATAGGAGAGACCATGTGCCCAGCAAAGCTGAAAATATTTACTATCTGGCCTTTTACAGAAAAGATCTGCCAGCCCATGTTCTATCGCAGTTGTTCTCACATATTGGTCACAGCAGTCCCCTGGGGTGCTGATTCCTGGGCCTTCTCCACAGAGAGTTTTCTTCCAATTCAATACAACTGGGTTGGGACCCAGGAATCTGCATTCTAAATCCCCATGGATGATGAGTCCATGTACATTTTCTGAAGCCAAGATTTCAGGAAAACCACGGCTTCCTCATAAAATACTCTAAGGAGAAGTATCTTACTATCATTTAGATTTTTCTTCAACACAGCATTTGCATTAGAAGGCAATTTAAGGGCACTGACAATTATGAAGAAAGAAATAAAAGTCAAAGGTTGCTTTTGTTTTAATAATACCATCCCCTCAAGGGGACTAGAAAACTACTGGCTTCTTTCCTGCTTCATTCAGAAAAGTTTCTAATGATGAGACCCAGACAGGCTGTGGTTTTCTAAATCAATCTTTTATGCTCCTTAAGAGCAAGAGGTTAAATACAGACAAGAGATAACACATCGACCATGGACAAGAGATAGTGGGGCTGAAGTAAAGCAAGTCAGTCAAGAGAAAGCACAAGGGACCCCTGAGCTCAACTTGCTTAGAAAACATGTCTAATCAGAGACCAGCAAGTCAACAGCCACCTGGAATGGGAATTGACTCATTAGGATTTAAAAAACAGGTATCAATGGTGAGGAGAAGACTAGAGTCTGGAAAGAAGAGCTCAAAAAATGCACCTTAGAAACAGACATTCCAGGCAGGAACACATCATCTGTTCACAGGCAATAGTTAAGCTTCACCTGGAATTTTATTCACACATCTTCTTTTTCAACAAATACCTTGGCACTGTGGGCCAGTTCCTGAGCTACAGAAAGACCCAATAAGACAGACATGATCTCTAGTGCTTACATCATCCAGCTGCAAAGACAAACATTAACTGAGATGCACTACACACGCACACACACACACACAAAATATTTCAGCAGCTCTCAAAGTGTGGTCCCTAGACCAGCCGCACATTACCTAAGAACTTGTTAGAGATGCAAATTCTCAGGTGCCACTCTAGATCAAGAATCAGCATTCAGAAACTCTTAGGGTGGGGCCCAGCCATTTGTTTTAATGAGCCCAGTAGGTGATTCTGATGCATGGATCAATGTTCTGGTCCTCAGTTGCCTCATTTGGAAAATGGGGTTAATAATACTTTACATACCTACAGATACAGCCTAGATTATATTGGGCACGAAATACTTGGTAGCAGCCCCAAGATGCCTCTTAATCAAGGCTACATGGAGCATGGCTAATGTTGTCATACACAACTTTCCAAAGCCTCATAGAAGGAGAGATTATTTTCAATTCTCCTTTGATCCTAAGAGTGTCTCCCTACCTCGGAGACTTCAAAACAGCATCCCATCGAAGCAGCACATAGAGATCACAGTCACGGAGCAGGACAACTCTGATCTATGCAGAGTAAAAACAGGAAGATGCCAAGCTGCTGCTTTACAATACCAGTTACCTGCTAAAAATACATTCAGAATCTTCTAGAACCATTCAGGAGCCCGTGAAGCACAAAGCACACATCTCAGGGCATGTCGTATGAGAAAATAGTGATGTCACACTTCTGAGTTTTACTCCCTCACCATACAAGTTAATGGGAAGGTACTGAAGGCTACCTGGCAAACATCGTATTGTATTCTCCATAGGTGTTGTATACAAGTCGACAGACTGTGCTAAGTATGATTTTCCTCCCAAATTGACTCATTCTTATAAAATCCTTTGATTATGCATGCAAAGACTGTAGGAGACACTGTTTATTCACCTCTTACACCCCCCAACCCACCTCTGAGGTCCCCTATTTGCACTGAGAGTCCCCCTGCCCCAACTCCTCAATAAGTGTCAGCCTTTCTCTGATTCTCTGCCTGGGACTTTTCTGACAGCTATTGCAACTCCTGGGCAGGACAGTTGGGCAGTACCTGGAATTTAACACCCCAGGAAGAACTCTCAGTTCTTGAGAAACAGGTATCAGTGAATACCCAGCCCAGCTTTCCCATCCCTCCATGCGGCTATTCCAAAGCACATTTTATAGGGAATCTCAGAGAGGCCTGGTTGGATTGAGTCCTGGTTGTCCACAGCAGTAACCAGTCATTGGCTTTTTTCCTTTTTCTTCATCTTGGAATCACTTCTCAGGTTAAGTACCTTCTTGGAATCACTTCCCAGGTTAAGTACCCACACCCAAGTCCCTGTCTCTGCATGAGCTTTCAGAAGAATACAAGTTTACACAGATAGAACACAGTGGAGCTGTGTTCTAAGCCCAGGCAATTCAACCCCACTGCCTATGTTTTTTCCACTGTGCGGACTTCCTCAGAACAGCAACTTGCTGAATCTGCAGAAGCAGTAATCCTTGTCCTACATAATCCAGGAGCTGAGAAGTTTGTCTTCAGTAATCTAGTCTTAAAAACTTTGTAAACTAGATCAGAAGTCATTGAATCAAAGAATCAGAATTCATCAGAGTACAATGAGTGCTTCATCACTAAAAGAGAAATCACATTTGTTTCAAATTTATAAAACTACTGAGATGCTTCAAACATAAGAATGCCTCTATGTCATCAAACCAGCCCACCAACAAGAGCACTGTTTTGATGCATGTCTCTCAGGAGACCAGCAAGCATTGCAAATGCATTCCAGTTGTTCAAAGATACCCAGTGTAACAAAGGAACATTCAATATTTCCACTCCCTGAAACATTGTTGATTTTGTTATGCATTTCTGCATTTCAGAGATAGCCATTTAAAAAGTCAACTGGAGTTACATACATTTTTAAGGAGCGGCACTTCAGCTCATCTAAATACTTTTTATTGTATAAACCTATAAAGTAAATAGCAGATTTCAGTAAGCCGAATAATCCCAGAGGAAAGTGGCAGGAAGAAATAATGCTCTCAGCCATTCTCAGAGACAAGTAATAGAGGATTAAAATGCCTTCTGAGATCCCTTCTGTCTCAATGATCCTATGATAAAAAGAGTTGGCGTGGGGAAAAAAGCCTCCATATCCTTCCATTAGCTCTTCTTTTCTTCAGAAATCTTTCATTCTGAGACAACGAATGTCATCGGTCTACAATATGAATTTGGCTTACAGTTGGAAATGGTGCACAGAAAAATGGGTAATGCAGATTCGCTCCTTTGAATATTTACTAATTACCATCTACATCATCATTGTTGAAATACTTTAATTCAAACTATTTCAAAAATATAATTCAAACTATTTCAAAATTTAATTTTACTCCACCACATTATTTTTCTACATTAAATTAAATCTCACTTGGAGAGCTCTCTAACCAGGGTGATAAGAAACCAATTTGACTCATGTTGTAAGGTATCAGTTTTAGGTGATCTTTTTAGGTTGTATAAGCTTCCAGGGACACTGTGGTGTTTGGAAAATAGGTGGAGGGCCTGTTCAATCATGGCCAATATCACTATGTAAATTGTTCAGTATAGAGCACTGGAGACACATTGGTCCTTTATGCTTACTATTGCTCCCAGGGCCGTTTCAATTTCAGCTCCTCTGAAGCACCACTGTGGGAATGGGCACTGGTGCTCACTACTCCTAGATATAAGAAGCATTTTCGGCTGGGCATGGTGGCTTACGCCTGTAATCCCAGCACTTTGGGAGGCCGAGGCAGGCAGATCATGAGTTCAGGAGATGGAGAACATCCTGTCTAACATGGTGAAACCCCGTCTCTACTAAAAATACCAAAAATTAGCCGGGCGTGGTGGCCGGCGCCTGTAGTCCCAGCTACTCGGGAGGGTGAGGCAGGAGAATGGCGTGAACCCGGGAGGCGGAGCTTGCAGTAAGCAGAGATCGCGCCACTGCACTCCAGCCTGGGTGACAGAGCGAGACTCTGTCTCAAAAAACAACAACAACAACAAAAAAAAAAACAAAAAAAAAGAAGCATTTTCCCACTGTAATGGTTAGTACTGAGTGCCAACTTGATTGGATTGAAGGATACAAAGTATTGATCCTGGGTGTGTCTGTGAGGATGCTGCCAAAAGAGATTAACATTTGAGTCAGTGGGCTGAGGAAGGCAGACCCACCCTCAATCTGGTGGGCACCATCTAATCAGCTGCCAACGAATATAAAGCAGGCAGGAAAATGTGAAAAGGTGAGACTGGCCTAGCCTTTCAGCTTACATCTTTCTCCCGTGCTGGATCCTTCCTGCCCTCGAACATTGAACTCCAAGTTCTTCAGTTTTGGGACTTGGACTGGCTCTCCTTGCTCCTCAGCTTGCAGACAGCCTGTTGTGGGACCTTGTGATGACGTAAGTTAATACTTAATAAGCTCCCCTTTATATATATGTATATATATAGCCAATGCTCGCTCCCTTTTCTGGGAGTAGGAGTGAGTAGGTGAGAGAAGTAGTACAAAATCTTTTTTCCTTCAACTCACTGCGTTCCACCTGCAATATCTAATAATAGGCAAGAATAATGCCTCATTTATTAATCATAATGATGTGCTAGGACTTTGTAGATATTACCTCCTTTAATGTATTAATTACTGCCAAAATAATATTATCCATGCCATTTTGCAGATTACAAACTAAAACCGAGAGAAACTGAAGGCATGTTCAATGTTGCATTGCTAGGAAGATCCTATGCTGGGATTTGATCACAGATTGCCTGATCACAGGTATTTTATTCTTACTAAGTTAGACAAACAAGGGCTAATAAAATTTTCTAAAAGGTACTAAGTACTGAGCACTTACTATGCCCAAATATTCTTCTAGAGCCTGAAGATAAAATAGAATACAACTCTGCCATCTTTGTACAGTACCCAAGACAACACTTGAGGGATTTTTGAGAATTAAAATTGGAAGATTCCAATCAAAGAGCTGCAGGTGCAGCCCACATAAAGTCTCCTGTCAGGTATGGAGGATAGAAAAACACCAAAGGCATGGGGAAATAAAAACTGAGAGAGTTCATTAAGATTCTATACCTAGAAGTGGATGTATTAGAACCGAGAGGCAAAAGATTTGACTCACAAACACAGCTATTCAGTTATTACCTTATATTTGGATTTTCTCTCTGGACATTAACAATGTAAAATACACAGTGTCTCTTCTCTTTTCAGCTTAAAACCTCACAACATCTTTTTCTGGTATTTAAAATTAAATGCAAATTCCTTGCTGTACTAGTCTATTCTTGTGTTGCTATGTAGAAGTACTTGAGATCGGGTAATTTATAAAGAAAAGAAATGTAGTTGGCTCAGAGTTCTGCAGGCTGTACAGGCATGGCATCAGAGTCTGTCTGGCTTCTGGGGAGAATCAGGGAACTTTTAATCACGCCAGACTGTGAAGTGATAGAAGGCACATTATACGGTGAAAGCAGAAGGAAGAGATTGGGGGAGGGGGTGCCACACTTTACCACAACGAGATCTTGCAAAAAACTCACTATCATGAGGACAACACCCAAGTATGAGGGATCCACTCCCATGGTTCAGTCACCTCCTACCAGTCCCCACCTTCAACATGGGGGATTATAATTCACCACCAGTTTTGGCAGGGACACAGATCCAAACCCTCTCACTTACCATGTCCTACCAGACACTCCAAGAGCTAGTCTCTGCCTACCTCTTTCACATCAGGCATCATTTCCAACACTCAACCTCAATGCAGCTGTGTGTCTACACTGTTCCTCAAACATAGAAACTCATTTCCTCCTTAGGGACTGGTTGTTTTCTATTTCCTGCATCCAGAATTTCATATCCTTTTTCTGCTCTTGGCCACCTCCTTCTCATCAGTTATATCTTAGCTCAAGTGTTAGAGAAATCTCTCTATTACCCAGTCTATGATAATATCTCTCTACCTTCTCGTACATTCACTTGAAGAAGGTTGAACACTATATTCAAGCACTGTTCTAGGCCCGGGGGATAAAACAGGGAACACACGTGGTCAAATACTTGCCCTCATAACACTTATATTCCAGCAAGAGTGTTGGAAATAGGCATGGAGGAGAGCCGCCGAGGAGTGATACTTTCATGGCTTTCTCCCCCTGGCTGTATGTCTGTGTGGAAGGTCCCAGCTCCTGCTGGATAGTTCTCACTACACAGCCATGTCCCAAATTCCCATCACCTTTTTTCCCCTTGATCCCCTCCCATTAACGCCAGGGTACTACTCTGTTTTCTCTATAACCTGCCTATGTAACCACAAAACCAGCTCAACCTGGTTCAACTTAGTGTAATAAAAGTTGTGAGTTGTTTTTCAGTTGACATGGACCCTAGGTTGCAAGTTACATAACTGAGCATGAACCAAGTGTGCAACCACATGGAACCTAAGTGCTCAGACAAAGGAACGGGGGCCAAATTAAGAGGATACCACATGGCATAATCTATGATCCAATTAGATTGAGCCCTGGTGTCACCCCATGGGAAGATTCCAATCAGATTATACCTTGTTACCCTCTGCCTGTAAAACCAGCCCCAGACCTCAGACTGAAAAGACAGATTTGGGTGTTTGAGTGTTTCTGCCTGTCTCCTTGCCAGTCAATTCACAATAAAGCTTTTCTTTTCTCAAAAGCCACTACCATGATATTGGCCGCTATGTGCATTGGGCAGCAAGACCATTGATGGCTTGGTAACAACTACACTTTTATAGTCACTTTATTCAAATCTTCATATTACCCAATATATGAGTGTCAGGCCTCTTTGTGTTATGAAAGGCCTCATAACAAGATGGTAATTAATCAGCAATCTGCAGGAAGTGAGGCAGAAAGCCAGAGAGGTCTCTGAAGGATAGCTGAGGAAAACATTCTAGGAAAGAGGAATGGCAAATGCAAAGAGCCTCTATTAGTTTTGTAGTTCTGCATAACAAATTACTCCAAACATAGTGGCTTAAAACAACACACATGTAGCATTTCCTGGTTCCTTACAGATTAGAAGTCTAGGCACAGTGCCACGAGGTTCCCTGCTCAGGGTCTCACACGGCTGAAATCAAGGTGTTGGCTGGGCTGCTACATCATCTTGGGCTCAGGATCCTCTTCCAGTCTCACTCAGGTTGATGACAGAATTCAGTTCCTTGTGGTGATCAGATCAATTACCTTGATGGCTGTCAGTCGGGGGCTGCTGTCAGCTACTAACAGTCACTTGCGTTCACTGCCATGCTTTATCTTTAAGCTAGCAACAGAGAACTCCTTAAACATCAAATCCCCTTGTGCTTTGAGTCTGACTTTCTCTGCTCCTGACCACTGAACCCAGATTTAGCCTCATGAAATCAGGTAAGTTCCCTTCTCTCCCCTCCCCCAGGATAATCTCCCTGTTTTAAAGTCAACAAATTTGAGACTTTAGTTACACACACAAAATCCCTTCACAGCTGTACCTAAATTCATATTCGATTAAATAGCTGCCAGTTGGTGTGTGTACATCAGGGTCCAGGAACCTTGGGGGACCATTTTGGAATTCTACCCACCACAGAGTCTAAGGCAGCAGCATGTGCTGTGCTTAAATAATTACAAGGACGCCAGAATTTTAGAGCAGCGTGGGCTATGACAAGGGTATTGAGAAACCAGGTTGCAGAGGTGGAGGGATGGCAGCCGATGAAGGGCCTTGAAGACACTGCCGGGACTTTGGCGTTTATTCTGAGATCAGAAGGCATTGGACTGAGGAGCATGATCTGACTCAGTGTTACAAGTATTACTCTGGTTGCACGAAAATAGATCATAGGGGAGATGAGGATTGAAGCCAAGAAAACAGTTAGGAGGCTGCTGTGTTAACACTGGAGAAAGAGGATTCTGACTTAGACCAGGATGTTTATGATCACAGTTTAGAATGAGTCAGATTCTGAATATATTTTGAAGGCAGGGCTAACAGGTTTTGCTAATAGATGGAATATGGGATTTGAGTGAAGGGAATCAAGGTTTTTCCTTTGTCGCACTATCACTCTCCTTAAGTATTCAATTAACGTATTTCTCACTCTCTTAAAATACTTTATGTGCTTATTTAATTATTGTCTCTTGGCTCCTACTACAAAGTAAGCCCCATTAAGTCAAAAACACTGTTTTGTCTACTCCTGCATCCACAGTCTGCTGCAGACTGTGGATGCATCAAAAGGAATATGACATTCAAAAGAAATATGTTAGATACATGAGTGAATGAATGCATGAATAAATGAAGCGACTTCTGCACTTCAGGCATTCATGTTCTTTTCACTAGTTATTTCAATATAGCAGTAATGGAAGGCAGACATCTCATTTAAGGACAGAAGGCAGTCTATACACCCCAGGGGATCAGATCCAAATCTAACAAAGTATTTTGCTCCAGTGTATTGGTGTCATCTGAGAAGAATAACTGATTTTGTAAAATGTTTACTTGACATGTATTTTAGATTTGAAAAAAATGGATCAGAGGTGCTTCACATCCCATTTTTCTTCATTTTTTTTTTTTTTTCCACTGGGGGTTTCAGTTAAGAGGCTCAAGTTTTGTTTTGTTTTTTCTCTTTTCTTTTTTATCTTTGTGCTTTTTATCTCCAACAGTCGCAGTTTTCAGCTTTCAATTTTGTAGGCTTTCTGCAAGAGAGTTCTGTTGCACTCACTAAACATAATTCATTGCTAGTTTTCAAGATAATATTCACTTGGTTCAGTTCTTGGGCAATATAACCTTCATAGATGGCAGAATTTTATGAAAACCTAGCCTTAGTGCATTTAGAAAAGCATGGAGGTTGGAAGGGATGATGATTTCAAAGAGGGTATAGACTCACTTAGGCAGTAAAGAAAGCCTGATAAATTGTAGGGCTACTAGGCAGTATATGAAATCCAGCCTAATAAAGCCTTTTAATTAGCAACACATGTGACTCATTACAATTATGACATGTTTACTGTAAGGCTATTTGCAGTAAATATATAAAATGGATCATGGATAACGAAAAGAAAACGTGTTCAATGTTTTTTGCTCATTTTCATTAAAATGTTAGCGTGATTTTTTTCTGATGAAAAAATAGACACTGATCCAGAGGATACAAGATTTCCAGCCAGTCCAGAAGTGAAATAATACTAAAGTGAGTGAACATGGACTACCTGTCATTTGTGGAAGTAATCATTTGCTCAGCTTTCTGAGTGTCTAGTGATAAAGCAAATTCTCAGCTTTTAAAATCCAGATGAATATAATGTTGACTTTCATATACAAACAGCTTAGAACATTTTATGTGCTTAGTTGCTAACCCATTTTCTGGCTTAACTGACTGAAGAGAATGTTAAAGTGATGCTGTCTTTAAAGCTGCATGAGTTCTATCCAAGGGTGCTAAAAGCTTTAGGTGCTGGGGTAGCAACAGATTAATAAGTCTCCTACCTGCACACAAGGAGACCTTGCCACAGGCAGTGTCCTGCTCTCTGGCTCTGCAGGCCAGGAGCCTTCTATTATCTCTCTATGCATGTAGAGCTTGTATTCTCCTCCGCTTTGTCTTATTTTCTTAAGCCTTTGATATTAGAACATTAAGCTATGATTGTCGAGAGGTAGAGAAGAGACGGGGGGCAGGGGCGGGGGAGGAGAAAGGAAGAAAGGAAAGAAAGAAGGAAGGAAGAGATCTCATGCCTTAAGTAATAACCAGGCTGAAAGTTCTAAGAATTTCAGAATACTCCCCTCTGTTTTGGATCAAGTTAGTTCTTAGCCAACTAAAAAATTAAATCTGAAGGATGCATTTTGTGGAGGAATCTCAAATAATCATTTTGTCTGGTTGTCAGGAGAAAGCAGAACAGATGTATTCTTATGGATGTAACCCCCAAAGCCAACTTAAGAATAGTCAGGAAATGTGTCATCTGGAGACCTGCAGAGTTGTCAATCCCTTTCTAGAAAGCGCCTTCAAGTAACTCACTGTGTAGTTCTTTGTACATTGCAAAGGTCACACAATGAAAACTCACTGTATTAAAAACAGACTCTTTTTAAGACACGCAAAGATATATAGACATCCTGCTTGTGTGTTCTTTAAACACTCAGTGTGAATAAACCCTGATAAGACATGACTGGTGGGGAAGCCTCTACAATTGCCCTTGATGCCTGGAACAAACAGGGAATTACTACTTTACTCCTCCCTTATCCTTAGAGACCATTCAGTTCCAAGCCCGGCCCACTTGATCTCCCAAGTGTATGATTTCTCTTCTTCGTCACCGATGCCGCTACCTTAGTTCAGTCCAAAGTTCTCAACATCTGCCCGACGATACTCCTAAAACTTATGTATATTTTTTCTAAATATATAAATATTTGCAATGTATTTGCTTTCTTAGGTTCCACATTCTCCTGGTTTCTTTTCTCCAGTGAGTCTATCTAGAGATCCAACATCTCTCCTAAAAGTTAATTTTCTTTATCATTCTGCACCAGGCCTTTTTCTCTGACCTTATATATTTACTACTCTCAGGGCTTCTATTATCATCTTCTATATGTTGATAGTTTCTAGATATTTAGCTTTAGTCCATTTTTTTCTTGCTGAGTTCCAGACATATATATTGAACTTCCACCTTCGCTATATTGACTATAAATTGACATTTCTACTGGGATATCTTACAGAAAACTCAGATTCAATATAACCCAAACTGTACCCATTATCTTATTTCGAGATCCAATCTCCTTCCTTCTTTCCTTTATTTATTTATTTTTTGAGATGGAGTCTCACTCTGTCACCAGGCTGGAGTGCAGTGGCGTGATCTCAGCTCACTGCAACCTCCGACTCCCCGGTTCAAGCAATTCTCCTGCCTCAGCCTCCCAAGTATCTGGGATTACAGGCACTCACCACCACATCCAGCTAATTTTTGTATTTTTAGTAGAGATGGGGTTTCACCATGTTGGCTAGGATGGTCTCGATCTCCTGACCTTGTAATCTGCCTGCTTCGGCCTCCCAAAGTACTGGGATTATAGGTGTGAGCCACTGCGCTTGGTCCCAATCTCCTTCCTAAGGAAGGGTTTGCCTTTAGTGGCATGACAACCTTCCCTGTTGCCTAGTCTAGAAACCTGGAATTTATTCTGACTCTTCATGTTTCCATCCTTGACATCTAACCCATCAAATAAAAATGCCCTACATATTATACCTCCAGATTTTAAACATGTACGCTTTTATTCATCACTGTCACCATCCTCATACCATCATGACCTTTGTCCAAGATTGCCCCTACAGCCGTCTCAGGGCTCCTGATTCTAAGCCTGCTCCAATTAAGATTTATTCATCATCTTGCAGTCAGAAGAGTCTACATACAATTATCTCATTACTCCCAGGGTGCTTAATTTTTTCAATGGTTTCCCTTTACCTTTGAGACAGCCCGCTTTTCCAGGCTTATTTCTCGCCATCATCTCCATCTAGGCATCATCCTTCCCTTACTGAACTTTTTTTGGTTTTTCAAATGCACATACCATTCTCTTCCTCGCCTCTAGATCTTCACACCTGCTTCCCTTCTTAACTTGTACTCTCTTCCTAAATCTGCCTTCACCTGGCTCACTCCAATTTGTCCACAGGTTTCAGCTAATACTTCACTTCCTTTAGGACAAGCTTGTCCAACCCATGGCCTGCAGGCCACATGTGGCCCAGGACAGTTTTAAAGCAGCCCAACACAAATTCATAAACTTTCTTAGAACATTATGAGATTTTTTTGCAATTTTTTTTTTAGCTCATCAGCTATCATTAGTGTTAGTGTATTTTATGTGTGGCCCAAGACAATTCTTCTTCTTTCAGTGTGACCCAGGGAAGCCAAAGGATTGGACACCCTTTCTTACAAGGTCTTCTCTAAACTCTTTATTGGATTTTGTACCGTTGTTATTATTTGGTTTTTTTATCCTAATCCATTATCTATAAGACAAAGGCTGTATCTACCTTCCTTATTGCTGTGAACTCCAGAGTCTGTCATAATCCTGGAAATACAGAAGGAGCTTGATAAATGTTTGTTGAATTAATTAATCAATGAATTTATATGTTTGCTTTTCTGTCTCTTGCATGGGACTATGATATTTGCAAGGGCAAGTGTTCTAACTCCTACCTTTGGATCCCCAGTACCCTGTACACTTGACACATATGGGTTAAGTGTACTAATTCATGGATGGATGGATAAATGGATGGTCCTTACAGAAAAGGTTATCTTGGGAAAATGTTACAAATAGTCTTTTGGAGATTTCACAGTAATGCACATAGACATTTACTGAAGTTCAAAAAGTGTCAGAGGAAGACGGGCTAGCCATGAACTCTATCAAGAAATAAGCAGAAGAGAAAATATGCATATTTTCACCAACTAAATTACATATTTATGATGCTTTAAAATATGATAAAATGTATCTATTGTGAAATATATCTTGGGGATTATTCTTTAACTCTTTCAGGCCACTTTGGTCCTATGCCAAGTTGTCCTACACACACCTAGGAGAAAGTGGGATTTTGGTGATGCAGTTTATTTTCTGTATTTCTAGCAAAAAAGTGTTCAGCTAGGCAGATGAGGAAGGAAGTAGGAAGTAGTGAAGGAAATAGAGAGGGAAAGAAGGAGGTAAGGAGGGAATGAGGGAGGGAGGGAAGGGAGGGAGGGAAGGGAGGGAGGGAAGGAAGGGAGGAAGGAAGGAAGGAAGGAAGGGAGGAAGGAAGGAAGGAAGGAAGGGAGGAAGGAAGGAAGGAGATGAGGGGGAGGAAGGAAGGAAGGAAAGAAGGAAGGAAGGAAAGAAGCAAGGAGGGAAGGAGGGATGGAGGGAGGGAGAGAGGAAGGAAAATTTTTCCTTAATAGGGGAATTTAATATTTTCCCCAGAATATCAGTTCTAATTCATGATATTAACATCTTTTCATTGGTTTTAAAAATCAACTAAACCTGGTCCAATTATTTACTGTCCCAAACTTTTTGTCCAAGATTATTCACAAAATGATGTCTCAGCTCTAATGGCAAGTGTCCTAAGAAGATCAGGAGAAAGCTGTATTGCCTTTTATGACCCAGTGTCAAACATCATACAAGGCTACTTCTGCTTCATCTATTCATTGAGACAATGACAAAAGCCCATCTAGTTTCAAGAGAAAAGGATAGACATTTCATGTCTTGATCGGGAAGTGCCAAAGTTTAGTTTTAAGAGAGGGAGATAGAGACTTCATGTCTTGATGGGGAAGTGCCATTTAGGAAAAACGTGGATAATATTCCTGTGGCCATTTTTGGAAGATACAACAAACCATTATATTATTTTGATCACTGTAAATGTATAATACTTTTAATCAAGGATTCAAATGAATGATGCCAATATCTGACTCTGTAGACTATATGTGAAATGGTCAAGTTTTCATAATGGCCCCAGGGCTGATGGTTTGGATCCCCTGAGAAAGTAGGTCATAACTACCTGATTTATTCAGATTTTCCCAAACCAAATATGAAATATCTATATTTCATTGCAGACAGTTCACTTCTAATCAGACATGACTTATGTACTAGAAACCTGGAACCATTTTGTAAGCAAAATCATTGGAATAAAACTGGCTAGTAAAGCTGGCTTATAACTGATCTTTCATGGTTAGAATTTGGAACAAGGACACCTGGTAGGGATCTCCATGGTGCTAAAACAATCCACTGTGGATTCGGGAACATTAAGAATTGAGGGAAGATTTCCTTTTGTTTTTACTCCTGCCTCCCCTGTTAATAGAATGACATACACTACACTGCCTGCTTTTCTCCTGCCGTCTTCTCTTATGTAGAATTGATAAGCAGAGAACACAGGGTGAGAATGAACCTCCTCCTTGCCCCACAAAGGAAAGAAAGCACAGGCAGCTGCCAGGAAAGAGTAATAAAGCCTATCATTAGGTCTGCCATGACGTAGCCTGGCAGATGACCTCCTCAGAAGATAGACACGTGAAACTGAAGCACGGAGACTTAGAAACTGCAGGGAAAAAAGAGACAGACAACGGAGACTCAATGCTGAATGTGATAAGGAAAGAGGGATTGCATTGTCCTTGCCACAATCTTGATTATTTTATTGGTTCAAGAAAGATAGTAAAAAGCTGAGATAGGTTTGAAAAAAAACTTATGTTTATCCCTAACCCTCTGGAAAAAAAATGTGTCATCTAACTGAAAGCTGTAACCTTTCTATTAGAGGAAGGTCAATTTTATCAGAAGGGTAGACTGAAAAAGGTTCTCTTTGTGCGTTAAATCTAGTTCAAGTGTATTTACAACTTTGCACAATTCATACTTTATCCATATTTCTTTACCACAAACTTGTCCAACCTGTGGCCCAAGGGCTACATGGCAGCCCAGTGTGGCTTTGAATGCAGCCCAACACAAACTCATTAACTTTCTTAAAATATAAAATTTTTTTTTTTAGCTCATCAGCTATCGTTAGTGTATTTTATGTGTGGCCCAAGACAATTCTTCTTCTTCCAATGTGGCCCAGGGAAGCCAAAAGGTTAGATACCCCTGCTTTACCACATAGCCTGCCCTGCAGACCATCAATTTCCTTCATTTTCTGTATCCCAAGGAACATTGGAAAAGACCATCTAGGTGATGATTTGGGGACCTCCAACCTTGTAATATTCTCCATAGAAGCTGTGAGGTATCGAGGAGAGAAACCTAGTGTGAATATTACAGTTCTAATTTGGATACTGGTTCCTGCTCCCTCTCAACTTCTCCTTGGCCATATGTGGACTCCAGGGCTTCTTCTGAATACATCCAGCTGTCTTTACTGAAAGAAATGTGTCCTCTGTGCTCATTAGGAACCCACTTCTCATTCACTCTCTTCCCATGTGGCTTGGGTGGGGACAAGATCGCTGATGGATGTGTAAATCAGTAATTAGTTGTAGGTTCAGCATTTAACCCAAGTACTTCAAATCAAAGCTAGTAATTTTACTTTCTAGAGTAAATGTTTAATTTGATGCTGTGAAGATGTAAACCTGGAGCTGCCAGAGAACGAAAACAGATGAGAGAGAGAGAAAGAGGCCAAATTGTGATGACACCATTTGAGCCTTTGAATCCAACTAGATTGAAATCTGCTCCTTAATTATATGTTCTAATCAATTCCCCTTTTACTGATGAATTGTTTTATTCTATTATTTGTTATTTGCAAAGCACATTACAGCCATGTCTACTTTGATGGGATCAGATTTGTTGGCTTCTGTGCACAGCTCCAGCTCTAACATGCTGTTCATGAACCCACTATAAGTACATCGGGTCTGATCCCAATTCTACAGCTGAAATTATGATGATAGCAGCAACAGGGTTAGGTTTTTTCTACACTCAACTCAGTTCTCAGCTTTGTCAACTGGACAATTCAAAGTTGGGAACAAGCTTTATTACTAACTGCTTTTCAATCTTAGGCAATAGTGGGGTAACAGTGACACAGGTAAAACAAAAAAAAACTGATGCCAAAAGATGATGGAGACAACTTTTCTAATTATTTATTGACTATCATAGCTAACTTTGGAAATCAGATGCCATATTGAGAAAAGTACAGAGTTTAAAATTCTGTTCTAATCCTGATTGCAGATTCCCAAGCTATGTGAGCTAGGTCAAGTCACTTAACATAAGTTTCATTAATATAAGGATAAAAACAGTATTATAAATTATTAATTGCTAAACATTAATGGTAGTATTATTACTAATACTAGTAATATCCAGTTCATTCTGACTGTCTTCCTTTTTGTCATCATTTCTCAGGTGTAGAGAATGCTTTATATTTTTATCAGTCTTGGGAGGAAAATGTTGTCAGTATAGTGAAATCCAACACTAAATTAATGAAGAAAAACACCTACATTTCTAGCTATTTGTTCTAGTATAAGTAAAGTTTTATTCCTCTCTCTATTACCTATCACTATCTTCAGAATACTATAATGCTTTAAACCTTAATTAAATTATTTTTATGGAATTTTGCAATGTTCCTGAGAATCAAATGTATCTACAAGGTCACATAACCTTGGAGGCGGACACTTTTAAAAAATTTAAGTAGAATCATGCATCTGGGCTGCACAATGGCTGTGGTACCATTTGCTGAGGAAACAATAAGTTAACAGATTATTATATGACATCATAAAATCCAGAAAAAGAACAAGACTTTTATCAGAATAGCTTAGAGACAGCATGACTCCATGTCTGCTAAATTCATGTCCAAAGAGCAAACCATATTCTGTTTATGCAATTGCTAGCTAATGAGAGGACCAGATAGGAATTATTTTTTGTAACACTCTGTCTTTTTATATTTACTTGATTGGAGAGCAATTTTAAAAGAGCCAAAGATAATTAATTGCTCTGAGTGGGTGCACTGTATGTGATTCAAGCAAGGAAAAAATAACTGTAGGCAGCCAGGATCTGAAGGAGAAGGAATAAGTATTTGTATTAGTCCCCTCAGTGACTTCGGGAGTGTGCATGGTAACCTCTACTGGTGCACTGTGGACGTGGTGTAAATCATAAGCAACATGAGTTACTTTACTCTCCAGATCTGAGACACAACTGCCTGTGCTGATGTTGTCACCAAATAATGCTCTCAAAACCTCACACTTACCAATGAGAAGCTAACCCAGTGACCAATATCCTTTTGATGATAGCTTTTTTTTTTTTTTTTTACTTTTTTACTATAAGTAAGCTCAATCATTCAAGAAAGTAGTTTTTAAATAAATGATGAAATTGTATTTAAAGGTCATGGGTCTGTATTCATCTGATGGTGTCAACTCTATCAACAAATCATACCTGCAGCTGCTTAGGTTTGTAGATGGTGCAAAGCTAATTCTTGGACGAAGACTTTTGATTTATCACTCTTCCTCTAAATCTCCTGTAGGGAGGGATAGAGATTAGGAACGATAATCAAAAAGTGAGTCTTTTCTCATCCCTTTCTGTAACTCCACATATCTAATTTATCCAACAAATCCTCCAAAAAACATCTCACACCCTTCTATTACCCTGAACTTCAATATTAACTCACGAGTACCTGGCTCTGTCCTTTCTCGGTGACTCCACTCTTGCCAAATTTCATTGTTACACATTTTGTTTAAAATCTGAACTCCTTTCTGTGACCTCTAAGCCCCTTATGTGGTCTGGATCTTGCTTTCCTTCTTTCCTCGTCCTATTCTTAATTTCTAACTAGCTTATACCCTTCCTCTTGTCTCTTCAAATGATTGATTACCTTCTCCAACTTCAGGACTCCCAAAATGCTTTCTTTTCAGAGGTGCTTTCCCTGATCTTGTCTCCAAAGCAAGCCAATGTGCTCTGTCAGTCCACCTCACTTGGGTGGTGGCAGGGGGGCGGGGTCAGGATGGGCAAATTTTCTCACATGGATTTGGCAAATTCCTTGGACTCTATAGCATGCTACCATGCTCCATTCAGAAAATCAAGCCAACTTGCTGGCGACTGATTGTATCTCAATCTCCTTGCTCTCTCTCTCCACGTGTACACCTATTTCAGAGAGTCTCTGCCTGCTGTGAGACATCAAGACAGCCACTGGGTCCTATAAGAGAAAAAGATTAGAAATTACTAAAGAGTGATATGTAAGAATAACAATAAGTAATTAACAAATAGTAACATGTCAAGAAGAAATATGATCTGTGCATAGTGAAGTCGGGAAATGTGATATATATATATCAGCTTTTCCTATGAATAGGCTCTCTAGAATGTATTGATTGGAAATAGGCAATAAGCTAAAATGAAATTCAGGGTCCAAATACTTATTTCAAGAAGAAAAATACTATTTCCTGGATGTTTGGGATATTTACATGCAAAATGTAAAAACAGTAAAAAAATTGACTACAAATTTCCAATATATGTATCTAGAAAAAAAAAAAGAAAAATCTAAGTTCAATTCCAATCAAAATAATGATAAGCCATCCAGAATTGGTTAAAAGGTATTAGTGAACAGTTGCTTAATACATTTGCCAAAACTTAAAGAGTAATAAACTCCAACTATAATATATTATGCAATTTGTCCCTTCCTGAAGAGAATTATATGAATAAATGGGGAGGGAACTTGCTATAAGCAGATTTTCAGAGTGGATCTTGAAATTTCTTGGCAATGCAATCATTTATATTTATGAAGTTCTAACTTCTATATATCAGATTTTCTTTAAAGGAACACAATACCACTAAGACAATTCCATTTTTGTTTCTTAGGCAAGTATTCAAACGAGGGGAGTGAGTAAAAGAGATTTTCTAAAGGCTTTGAAAGATTGGGACTTCTATTTTTTATAGGGTGTTACTCTTCAAGAAAAAAATGACCATTTGACACGTTTTCTTCATTTAAAATGAACTCATAATCAAACATAATTATTTAGTGAAGAATATTAGAACCTGCCATCTGATATCAAGGGTGAGATGCTGCCTTGATTCACAAAGGTTTATCCATACTGAAATGTTGACTGTGTGGAAGATGTCAGTGCATCAAATGCCACGCTCCTTTTTCAGTCTTATCTAGGCATACCCTAGATTCAGCTCCAGGAAGCAAATAATAAGGGAACAAGTGATGACTTAGGAAGTGAAGATACCAGCTTGTTCTTACAAAGTTAAGTTCAGACTTTCTTCTACCTGGGCACATTGAGGTTAGAAAGAACAGAAAAATTATGTAGCATAACAGCACTGGTGAAAATGCCACTTAGGTTTGCCACCCAAATATGTAAATAACCTTTATGAACTCACTAGATAAATAATCCTATTAAATGAAGGATCAGTAGTGCCTAGAACACATCAGGTGTTTAATTTTTTTCTTATTTGCTTGATCAAATTTCCACAGCATGTGCTATATTCTGCTCCATTTTACCCATATACACAAAGAATGACCGGCTCCATGTAATTGTTTTTAAAATCAAATGACGTAACAAAGTGAAAGAGGAATAAAACAAGTGCTTTGCTTCATTTCATTAATTCTCAAAGGGTGCTATTTATATCCCCAGTGAAACATACTGGTTTTATGTAGAATATTGGGATTTTTTATTTTAATAATAGATTAGAAAAAATATATAAAAGCAATCTATACATATTACTGCAGCTTAATTTTAAAATAAATCCAGATAAACCCCCAAAATGAGTCAGTTTAAAGAATAATACTACCTTTAGTAGAGATAGTATGCAGAACCAGTAATAACTGGTGATGGTGGTACGTAAATGACTGAAGTTGGAAACAATGGTTTAGTGGAAGCAAGTAAGGAACGACCAAGACCTATACAATAATCATAGTTTTAGATGGTATTTAGCCAAAAAGTTCCAGCTTGTGACCAATAGAAGCAAAAGTAGAAGCAAGTTTGGGTAGAAACTTAATAAACTGCTAAAATCTTTGAATGAAATCTTGCCTAGCAACCTGCAGAGAATTTCTTTCCATGAGGATGATTTCACCATGACATTTTCATCACACGCACAAAAAATAATGTCAAGGCCGGGTGTGGTGGCTCGTGCCTATAATCCCAGTACTTTGGGAGGCCAAGGCAGGTGGATCACTAGGTCAGGAGATCCAGACCATCCTGGCTAACACGGTGAAACCCCGTCTCTACTGAAAATACAAAAAATTAGCCGGGCATGGTGGTGGGCGCCTGTAGTCCCAGCTACTCGAGAGGCTGAGGCAGGAGAATAGTGTAAACCCAGGAGGCAGAGCTTGCAGTGAGCCGAGATCAAGCCACTGCACCCCAGCCTGGGTGACAGATTGAGACCCTGTCTCAAAAAAATAAAAATAAAATAATAATAATAATAATAATAATGTCAAGTACTTTCTTTCCTATGTCAAATCACCCCCACTCTTTCTTTCTTCTTTCTTTTTTTTTTTTTTTTTGACACAGTCTCACTCTGTCACCCAGGCTGGAGGATAGGGGCGTGATCACAGCTCACTGTAAACTCAACCTCCTGGGTTCAAGCAGTGACCTCACCCTTCCAAGTGGCTGAGGCTATAGGCAGGCACCATTATGCCTGGGTATTTTTTTTTTTTTTGAGGCACAGGGTCTTGCTATGTCGCCCAGGCTGGTCTCAAACTCCTGGCCTCAAGAGAAAGAATGCAAATAAAGTTATACATGAGAGAGGAGAAATTATACCTGATACCAAAGAAAGGAACTGGCTTGTAAGAGGTTATTATGAAAAATTATAGAACAGCCAACTGGATAACCTAGAAGAAATCAATAAAGTCCTTGATACATACAACCTACAAAGACTGAGTCATGAAGAAAGAGAAAATTTGAGCAGACCAATAAGAAATAAAGAAGTCTGAATCAGTAATCAAAACACTCCCAACAAAGAAGATTCCAGGACCAGATGGTTTCATGGGTAAATTCTATCAAACATTTAAAGGATTAATGGTAAGCCTCAAAATTGTCAAAAAAAAATGAGACAGAGGCAACGATTTCAAACTATAGGCTAGCATTACTCTCATACAGCCATAAGCACACTACAATAAAAGAAAATTTCAGGTTTACCTCACAGATGAATATCGATGCAAAGATCTTCAACAAAATACTAACAAATCCAATCCAAGAGCAAATTAAAATAATTCTACAACATGATCAAGTGATATTTATCCCTGAGATGCAAGGATGGTTTAATGTATGCAAATTAATAAACATGATACACCACATTAATAGAATGAAGAATAAAAACATGATTACCTCAATAGGTACAGAAAAAGCATTTGAAAAAAATCAACATTCTTTGATGATAAAAAACACCCAGTAAACTAGGAATACAAGGAAATTACCTTAGCATAATAAAAGCTATATATGACATGCTATTGCTAACAGTGAAAAGCTGAACACTTTTTCCCTATGATCAGGAACATGTTACTAGAAGCCCTCACCACCACAATTAGGCAAAACAATGATGTAAAAAGCATTCAAATCAGAAAAGAAGATGTTAATGTCTCTGCTGGTGACATGATCTTACATGAAGAAAACCCTAAAGGCTCCACTAAAAAGCTGTTAGAATAATAACAAATTAATAAACAAATTCAATAAAGTTGCAGGTTACCAAATCATCTTATAAAGACCAATTGTATTTCTACACACTAACAACAAACTACCCCAAAAATAAAATCAAGAAAACAATTCCATTATAATAGCTACACACACACACACACAATGGCACTTTGTAATAAATTATCCAAGCAGGTAAAATACCTGTACACTGAAAACTATAAAACATTGATTTAAAAAATTACAGATGACACAAATACATGGAAAGATAGCCCTGTTTATGAATTGGAATTAGTAGCCAGGTGTGGTGGCGCATGCCTGTAATCCCAGATACTTGGGAGGCTGAGGCAGGAGAATTGCTTGAACTGGGGAGGCAGAGGTTGCAGTGAGCTGATATAGTGCCACTGCACTCCAGCCTGGGCAACAATAGCAAAACTCTGTCTCAAAAAAAAAAGAATTGGAATTAATACTGTTTAATAGAATTAATAATGTTAAAATGTCCATAGTACACAAAGCAATCTCGAGATTTAATACAATTCCTATCAAAATCCCAATGGCATTTTTACAGAAATATTATAAATAATCCTAAAATTGACAGGAAACCTCAAAAGATCCTGAATAGCCAAGTAGCCTTAAGAAAGAAAAGTAAAGCTGGATGCGTCACCTACCTGAATTGAAACTGTATTACAAAGATACAGTAATCAAAACAGCATGGTATTATCATAAACACAGACACATAGACCAATGGAACAGATTAGAGAGCCCAGAAGTAAACCTACACATATATGGTCAACTAATTATTGACAAGGGCACTAAGAACACACAATGACAAAAAAAAAATGTCTTCAATAAAAGATGTTGGGAAAACTGGATAGCTATCTGCATGCAAAAGATCGAATTGAACCCTTATCCCACACCATGTACAAAACTTAACTCCAAATGGATTAAAGTCTTACATGGAAGACCTAAAACTGTAAACCTCCTAGAAGACAACAAAGAGGAAAAACTCCCTGACATTGTTCTTGGGGATAATTTTTTGCATATGGCACCAAAAACACAGGAAACAAAAGCAAAATCAAACAAGTAGGACGACAAGAAATGAAAAAGCTTCTGCACAACAAAGGAAAAAACCAAGAAAATAAAAAAGATAACCCATAGAATGGAAGAAAATATTTGCAAACCATACATTCAATAAAGGATTAATATTCAAAATATATTTTTTAAAATTCATATAACTCAATAGTAAAAAAACCAAATAACTTAACTAAAAACAGGCAAATAAACTGAATAAATATTTTTCCAAAGAAGACATAAAAATAGATATGTAGAGAAGTGTTCAATTGTGAATGATATTTTGTTCCTGATTTGGCTGTCAGCTTGGATGTTGTTGGTGTATAGGAATGCTACTTATTTTTGTACATTGATTTTGTATCTTGAAACATTGCTGAAGTTGTTTATCAGATCAAAGAGCTTTTGGCAGAGACTGTGGGCTTTTCCAGATATAGAATTATCTGTACACTGGGATAGTCTGACTTCCTCTTTTTCTGGTTGGATGTTGTATTAGTCAGGGTTCTCTACAGGGACAGAACTAATAGAATAGATGTTTGTATAAAGGGGACTTTATTAAGGAGTATTGACTCACACGATCACAGGGTGAGGCCTCACAATAGGCCATCTCCTAGCTGAGGAGCAAGGAAGCCAATGTGAGTCCCAAAACCTCAAAAGTAGGGAAGCCGAGTCCAAAAGCTGAAGAACTTGGAGTTTGATGTTTGAAGGCAGGAAGTATTCAGCATGGGAGAAAGATGTAGGCAAGAAGGTTAAGCCAGTCTAGTCTTTTTACATTCTTCTGCCTGCTTTTATTCTGGCAGTGCTGGCAGCTGATTAGATTGTGCCCACTCAGATTGAGGGTGGGTCTGCCTCTCCCAATCCACCGACTTAAATGTTAACCTGCTTTGGCAACACCCTCAAAGACACACACAAGAACAATACTTTACACATCCTTCCACCCAATCAAGATGACACTCAATATTAACCATCACAGATGCCTTTTATTTATTTCTCTTGCCTGATTGCTCTGGCCAGGACTTCAGGTACTATGTTGAATAGGAGTGGTCATACAGGGCATCCTTGTTTTGTGCTGGTTTTCAACGGAAATGCTTCCAGCTTTTGCCAGTTCAGTATGACGTTGGCTGTGTTCTTGTCATAGATGGCCCTTAATATTTTGAAGTGTGTTCCTTTGATGCCTAGTTTATTGGCATAAAGACATGTTGAATTTTATCAAAAGCTTTTTCTGTATCTATAGAGATAATCATGTGGTTTTTGTTTTTAATTTTGTCTATGTGATGAATCACATTTATTGATTTGCATATGTTGAACAACCTTGCAGCCAAGGGATATAGCCTACTTGATTGTGGTGGATTAGCTTCTTGATGTGCCACTGGATTTTTTTTGCTAGTATTTTGTTAAGAATTTTTTTGTATCAATATTCATCAAGGATGGCCTGAAGTTCTCTTTTTTGATCGTGTCTCTGCTAGGTTTTGGTATCAAAATGGTGCTGGCCTCATAGAATGCATTGGGGAGGAGTATCTCCTCCTCAATTTTTTGTAATAGTTTCAGTAGGAATGGTATCAGCTCTTCTTTATACATCTGGTAGAATTCAACTGTGAATTCACCTGGTCCAGGGCTCTTTTTTACTTGGTAGACTTTTTATTACTGATTCCATTTTGGAACTCATTGTTGGTCTATTCAGGGATTCTATTTCTTCTGATTCAGTCTTGGGAGGTTGTATATTTCCAGAAATTTTTCCATTTATTCTAGATTTTCTAGTTTATGGGCATAGAGGTGTTCATGGTAGTTTCTGAGGATGTTTTCTATTTCTGTGGGTCAGTGGTAATGTCCTTTTTGTCATTTCTAATTGTATTTATCCAGATGTTCTCTCTTTTTGTCTTTGTTAGTCTAGCCACTCGACCCTCAATCTTATTAATTTTTTTCAAAAAAAAACAACTCCTGGCTTCATCGATCTTTTGTATGTTTTTATGTCTCAATTTCCTTCTATTCAGCTGTGATTTTGGTTATTTCTTATCTTCTGCTAGCTTTGGGGTTGGTTTATTCTTGCTTCTGTAATTCCTCTAGTTGTAATATTAAATTGTTAATTTGAGATCTTTCTAACTTTTTGATGTGAGTGTTCAGTGCCATAAACTTCCCTCTTAACAATAAAATATCTATGAATACAGCTAACCACATAGGTAAAAGATCTCTACAATGATAATTACTAAACACTGCTCAAAGAAATCAGACATGATACAAAAACATGGAAAAACATTCCATGCTCATTGATAGGAAGAATCAATATCATTAAAATAGTCATACTTCCCAAAGCAATTTACAGATTCAATGCTATTTCTACCAAACTACCAATGATATTATTCACAGAATTAGAAAAAAAAATCTATCTTAAAATTCACATGGAACTGAAAAATAGCCTGAATAGCCAAGGCAATTCTAATCAAAAAGAACAGAACTGGAGGCATCACATTACTTGACTTCAAACTATATTAAAGGCTATAGTAATCAAAACAGCATGGTATGGATACAAAGACTCCAAACTATATTAAAGGCTATAGTCATCAAAACAGCATGGCACTGATACAAAGACTTCAAACTATATTAAAGGCTATAGTCATCAAAACGGCATGGTACTGATACAAAAACAGATGCATAGACCCATCAAACAGAATAGGAAGCCCAGAAGAAATGCCACGCACCTACAATCATCTGATGTTTCACAAAGCCTACAAAAACAAGCAATGGAGAAAGGACTCCCTATTCAATAAATGATGCTGGGATAACTAGCTAACCATATACATAAGATAGAAACTTAACCCCTTCCTTACACTGTATATAAAAATCAACTCAAAATGAATTAAAGACTTAAATGTAAAACCTAAAACTATAAAAATAATGGAAGATAACCTAGGAAACACCATTCTGGACATAGGATCTGGTAAAATTTCAAGATGCAGATGCCAAAAGTAACTGCAACAACAAAAAAAATTGACAAATGGGACCTACTTAAAGAGTTTCTTCACACACACACACACATCACAAATCAACAGAGTAAACATACATCCTACAAAACAGGAGAAAATATTTGCAAACTATGCATCTGACAAAAGTCCAATACCCAGAATCTAAAAAGAAGTTAAACAAATTTACAAGGAGAAAACCAATCCCATTAAAAAGTAGGCAAGCGTCATGAACAGATATTTCTCAAAAGAAGACATACATGTGGCCAACAAGCATATGAAAAAATGTTCAACATCATTAATCATTAGAGAAACGCAAATCAAAATGACAGTGGAATACCATTTCACATCAATCAGAATGGCTATTATGAAAAAGTCAAAAAATAACAGATGCTGGTGAGGTTGTGGAGAAAGGAATGCTTATACACTGCTGGTGGGACTGTGAATTAGTTCAGCCAGTGTGGAAAGCAGTGTGGCAATTCCTCAAAGAACCTGAAACAGAATTACCATTCAACCCAGCAATCTCATTATTGGATACATACTCAAAGGAATGTAAATCCTTCTATGATAAAGACACACACGCGTATGTTCATTGCAGCACTATTTACAACAGCAAAGACATGGAATCAACCTAAATGCCCATCAGTGGTAGGCTAGGTAAAGAAAAGATGGTACATATGAACCATGGAATACTACGCAGCTGTAAAAAAGAACAAGATCATGTTCTTTACAGTAACATGGATGAAGCTGGAGGTCATTATCCTAAACTGACATTGGAACAGAAAACCAAAAACCAAAAACCAAATACTTAAGATAGCTTTTCTTTCTAATTCTGTGAATAATATCATTGGTAGTTTGGTAAGAATAGCAATGAATCTGTAAATTGCTTTGGGAATTATGACTATTTTAATTAGGTTGATTCTTCCTATCTCACTTTTAATTGGAGGTAAATAAGAACACATGGACACAGAGGGAAACAGCAGACACTGGAGCCTCTTTGAGGGTAGAGGATGGGAGGAGGGAGAGGATCAGACAAAATTCCTATTGGATGACAAAATAATCTGTACACCAAAACCCTGTGACAAAGTGTTTTACCTATATAACACACCTGCACACGTAACCCTGAACCTAAAATAAAAATTATAATAAAAAGAAAGGTGTTCAACATCACTAATCTTTAAAGAAATTATTAGCAAATCAAAACCACATGACATATCATCTCACACCTGTTAGGACAGTTACTATAAAATAGAGAAGAGATAGCAAGAGTTGTCATGAGTATGGAGAAAAGGGAGCTCTGACACTGTTAGTGGGAATGCAATTTGGCATATCAATTATGGAAAACAGTGTGGAGGGTCCTCAAAAATTAGAACTAAAACTAACATATAATCCAGCAAACCTGCTACTGGTTATATATCCAAAGGAAACGAAGTCAGTATTTTGATGAGATAGCTGCAGTCCCAGGCTTATTGCAACAGCATTCACCATAGCCAAGATATGGAAACAATTTAAGTTTCTATTGACAAGTTAATAAACAAAGAAAATGAAGAATTAAAAAAGAAGGAAATCCTGCCATTTGTGACAACAGGAATGAAGCTGGAGGACATTATACTCGGTGAAAAAATCTGGATACAGAAGAACAAATATTGTGTCATCTCATTTATGATGAGATGATATTTTGAAATTTTAAAAAGTCAAACTCACAAAAGCAGAAAATAAAATGGAGGCTGCCAGGGACTGGGGGTGAGGGGAAGTGGGAGATGTTGGTCACAGGGAACAGAGTTTTAGTTAAAAGATGAATAAGTTACGGGAATCCAAGTATAGCTAATCTAATGGTGACTACAGTTAAAAATACTGATTGTGTGTTTGAAATTTGCTGATAGTAAATCTTAAGTGTTTTCACCACATATAGGCACACAAATGACAACTATGTGAGGTGACGGAGATGTTAATTATTTTCATTGTGGTAATCATTTCACCATGTATAAATATATCAAATCACTACACTGTATGCCTTATATATAATTTATATTTATCAATTATACCTTAATAAAGCTAGAAAGGTAAAATAAATAACCATTTAAAAAATCCCTTTAGCTACAGCATCTTATAATTCCAAAATAGGAGTGCCACAATAAATTCGAAGTTTGCCTCAACATCTACTAACTTAATAGACCATTTAACTATGTGATACATTTGCTTCCTTTATATTTGTCATTTTGAAATGAATTATGGCAAGTTTAATAGATTTGTGTGTCTCAAAGAAGCAGGTGGCTGCAGAGTTTGGATTTCTAATGAAGAGTATCTCAAGAATGCCACTGGGCATGTAAAGCAGATTAAACACCTTGTTACAGCTAAATTGCTCTTCTATGCCAAAGTCTTGGGGGCTTCCCCAAAGCCTCGCTGCACAGAAAAGGAAAAGTAGGAGAGTCTGGACGACATTGTCTGGTAAAGGCTGCCAGTCAAGGGGACGCTGGTGGACTCTTTCTTCCAAGCGTTAACAAGAATGTTTTGAAGCTTCCTCTGTACTTGTAGACAATACAGGAAACTCACAGAATAACCGAGATAGAAAATATTTAAAAAGCATGGAGTGTGATAGCATAGGAGAGGTATTTAGGAACTGTATGTGTTATTTTGCAAATGAGAAAGTATAACTTTCTAAATGTCAAGGATAAAGATTTTTAAATAAAAGGAGGAGCAAAAGTATATAGACTGCTCTTCAGAGGATGAAGGCTGGAAGGCACTGCTTCTTTACTTTTTGTGCTTTTGAATTCCCATATTCATTCATTGGCAGAAGATACAGGGTCCTGGGTGTTCATTGGCATGTGCTTCTGGTGAATTTCATAGTCCTTAAGGGTGAATTAGGTGGAAGCGATGCCTCTGTTTAACTCAAAGTCTCTTTGTTTCAGTGAACTACACCTTTTAACACATTAACATTAAATATTATAATGGCTGCCTATTTGATAAAAATGCAGATTTCAGTTATGTTACAGATTTTAATGATATCAAATAAAATCATAGAATAGGATTTCAGTTTGGGTCAGAGATTATTTTATTTTATTTTATTTATTTATTTATTTTTTTTGAGATGGAGTCTTGCTCTGTCATCCAGGCTGGAGTGCAGTGGTGTGATCTCCGCTCACTGCAAGCTCTGCCTCCCGAGTTCACGCCGTTCTCCTGCCTCAGCCTCCCGAGTAGCTAGGACTACAGGCGCCCACCACCACGCCCGGCTAATTTTTTTTGTATTTTCAGTAGAGACGGGGTTTCACCGTGTTAGCCAGGATGGTCTCGATCTCCTGACCTTGTGATCCACCCGCCTCAGCCTCCCAAAGTGCTGGGATTACAGGCGTGCGCCACCAGGCCTGGCCAGGTCAGAGATTATTTTAAAATAAACTTCATAGTCACGAATTGCTCTACGAATATTTGAAGCAAGAAAGAAATGCCTTATTCTTCTTCTGCTCAGAAACACTGGGCCAAGCTAGGTAAATAACAAATCAAGTATCTAGTAATCTGCTGGTGGGTTATTGGGGACAGCCTGATCAATCCATAAATACTTATTGAACATCTGTGAACTCTGAAAATTACCACAAATTCCTCAGAGATAGAAATACTGATTGGTTCATAGTGGTTATGTAGAGAAAACCATTGAGCAATTTTCTGAGACTGGGCATGGTTTCAGTAGGAAAACACGTTTAGATGTATCAACAGTATCTTTTGTGTAAGGATAGTGGAAATTGTAGTTTCGTTGTCATGAACTTGCTGTTCTTGTTCTAGTTACGTCAATGATTTTCAACAATGGCTACACATTAACCTGGGAAGCTTCTACCACACTGATGCTCAGTCCGTACAACCTCTCCCCACACCAAAGATTATGATTTGATTGCTCCATATACACACAAGCATCAATATTTTTGTAAAGCCCCCCAATATATCTCTAATATACAATAAGAATGATGAACCACTGCTAAAGATCATACAGAATTCAGAAAATCTCCAGTATTCTGGGAACAACTTAGGTCTTTTATAAGGCGTTTCCAGGAAGCTTCCTGTATTCTTTTAAACTCCTAGGAGACCACTGAAAAATAACCATTTCAATGAACTTGGTATATGATACCTAGTTTCTGTCACTACATTTGTTATTTTAAAATCCTTATGAAAATAGAAACTAGTTAGCAGACACTGCATTTCCACATGTCCTCCCCACACTTTAAATGAAAAAAAGTCTCATTAGCAGTTCAAATTGTGTGCATTTATTAACCTGGCTTGCAAAACAAGTGAGTTATAATTCTAAGTGATGATTATTTCAAAATAGTAGTGACGCCTAAGTGCCTTTAAATCAGCCTATTTTTTAATACACTCATTTAGCATTTACTCAATCTACTTTATTCTTCTGGGAATGCCACATCTCCAAAATAGCTTCCAGATTGTGTTAGGAAATTTGGAAATGATTTTAAAATAGACTTTCTTATGTGAAAATTACATATTGAAATAGAAAAGGGAAAAGTCAATTCCAGTAAAAGATGTTTTAATAAGTTAGTGAAAGTGTAAAACAGTTTCCAAATCTCTTATTTAGTGAAGCAATAACATTTACTATGATATAAACTCTCTCCCCTTTCCTGATCCCTCAACCCTGTTGGAATGCCTTGCAGAAGGCAATATGGAGGCCAGGCGTGGTGGCTCACACCTGTAATCCCAGCACTTTGGGAGACCGAGGTGGGCAGATCACCTGAGGCCAAGAGATCGAGATCAGCCTGGCCAACATGGTGAAACCCTGTCTCTACTAAAAATACAAAAAAAAAAAAAAATAGGTGGGTGTGGTAGCAGGTGCCTGTAGTCCCAGCTACTCGGGAGGCTGAGGCAGGAGAATCACTTGAACCCTGGAGGCAGAGGTTTCAGTGAGCAGAGATAACACCACTACACTCCAGCCTGCGCGACAGTGCGAGACTCCATCTCAAAAAGAAAAAAAAAAAGTAATATGGAGAGTGAGAAGCACAATTTCTGTCCTCAAAGATACCTACAGTTAGTATTGATTTTATACAAACTCCTCAGGGATATTTTCTACCTTTGGAGTTGCTCACGGTTCCTATTTTATGTCAAACATCCTAACCACCTTGCATGCGTTCACCCCTGTGCTTGGTGCTCAGTATTGAGAGATAAATAAGACATACCTGCTACCATTAGGTAGTTTATAATCTAACCCTTAAACTAGCTCTAGCAAATGTCCATTAAAATATTCACACACACACACACACACACACACACACTCCTGACTCACCTTTCAGCATTAATGTGTGATCTATGTATGTTTAAAGATATTTGGATTTGTGTGTAAATATATAATTGGATCATTTGCATTTTTCAAGTTAAGAATTTATATCAAAGATTTGAGTTGGAAATTAATTCAACAAAAAGGAAAGCACTTGAAAAACAGTGGTAGGGCTCCTCCAAATATAACTGTCTATCACCAAAAATATGTGCACTCATTGCCTCTTGATCCATAAGATGTATCCACAAGAGGAGAAACCACAGGGCTGGGCCTGTCATTTGGATGATTCATTGCATCATAGCAAATATTTTTTTACAGGTAATTATTCTTTATTTTATAGGCAAGGAAGCTAAACCTCAGAGAAGCTGGATGATTTATTAAGATCACACAGTTAAGAAGCCTAAACTATAAGCTAGGTCATTTCTGCAGATGTTGTGTGGGTGGTACCTCCATGGAGATTCACATAAAGGATGTGGCACCTGCCCTGAGCCTTATAGCAAGTGCAGCGATCATATGCTCCTTTACTCCATGCCCCAATTAAAGTTTACATAAATAAAAAGCAATATTTATATTAATGATACATTAGCAGGAAAATAAGTATTATTCTCTAAATCTCCACAGGTTGTGTGTTTTATCTAAACTATTAATTTTGCTTAGGGACTATTACATGTGCTAATAAGGGGAGGCAGTTATTACCAAAGTTGATTGGCTGATAACGGAGGAGCTAATAAAATTTTCTTCATGCTGAGTTACTCATATTAAGTGGCCATTTATTCTAACTCTCTGAATACCTATCATGTCAGAATATATTAGTACGACGAATCTTTTATTCGTAATTTTTTTTCTTCCTTCATCAACATTTCTGATATTTTGGATACAAATGAGAAATGGGTTCTGGTCTTATAATTTCCTTGGAGTCCTTAATGTAACAGTAGCATAGGCCACATTTGAGCGGATACATAAATTTGGGTTTCATTTGTAGGGTTGTGTTTAACAGAACAAGACTGGCAGCTGGTTCCAGAATTTGCCAATCACATAAGTAGAAAAAGGGATCACTGTTACATAAACAAAATCACTGGTCATATATGGAGTAGATAACATCATATATGGGCCAGATAACATCACAAAAATATTCAGCTTTCCAATGCCATCATTCAGTGTAGATTTTCAAAATCTGCAAACATGTTACTTCATCAGTCAACACCAGACCGAGTGAAAAGCTGCTGTCTCCTCCCTCCTAGTCCCCACTGAACAAATAAGTTCTGGTAGGAACACTCAAAAAGAGAGAGAATAATGCTGATATTTAGAACTACCAATATTCTAACATTCTGACATGACTTAACAGGCCTTACAGTGCCCCACCTTCTCTCCAGGGCTTCATCTTCTAGACCTTGGCCTAGGTGCATCAGCTCCCCAGGACTTTCCATTCCTGAAGCCGGTTAGGGCCATGGGAATGATTCTTCTCTACCATTTTAACTTCTAAAGTTTACCTAAAGTTTAGAACACCCTTAATAAAGTCCCTGCCCACTCTTTCCCATCATGCTAACAGGGCTGCTTTCATTTCTGCTGTTACCATGCCAAGATTCTTTTTTTTTTATAGAAGAGCCCCACAGTTTCATTTTTCCCTGGGCTCCCCAAACTTGGTAACTACTAGTCTTACCCACTGTATGTAATCATCTTTTTTTTGTCTTTAGATCATGTACAATTATTAAAGTGTTATCATTCATTTATTTTTTGTCCCATTTCACTAAAATGTATACTCCATAAGAGCAGAGATGACAAACGTACTTGTCAAATGGAATTTTAACAATTAGTTAAAATAAGTTTGCTTTAGTTTGAATGTAATGTCCCATGCCCACCACCTAAGGCCTAGAAACAAAGACAGAGACTGTGCAAAGTACTTGCTACTGCTAAGCATTGAAGGATTCTCTGCGGCTTTCCTTAAATTAAGTGTTAGTGACAACAGATTTCATATTGCAGCCAACAAATTTAACGTATAATGAAAATGCAGTTCTCTCAAGATCAAAGTGAGCAATGCATATGATCAGCATTCCCAGGATATGTGTGTCATTAAAAATATAGATAATGAATTATTCAAGAAAAATTAGCCTGAGGCTTTTTACCGTCATACAAACGCAGAGATATTATAGTGTGCAGGTGGGCTGGGACTGGACCAGTAAGTAAGAATCATCAAAAGTAAGTTGTTCCAGTTCCAAATACTAAAAGGGGGGAACAATGGTTTAATCAGTAAAGAACCAATTACTTGATTTATCAGCATGGGAGGAATGCTAATTCTGAAAGTGAAAATGGAACTCTATTCCATACTGTAAAGCATAATAGCAATGTGGTTATTAAATATTCTTAGGCTACATAATAATTATGTAATCTTATAATATGCTTATTAAATACACTTATTAGAGTTCAAATTAATGTCTACATACCTTACACCTAAATTATGAAGTTGAAGTAACATTACACTTATTTTTCAAAGGACTACTTATTTTTCCCTTTCATTTCAAACTTATGAATCTGTCTTCAATTTCAGAGCAGAACAATTGCCCATGGCTAAATTATATCCTGACAAATTTAACTATGGCTGTTCTATGCATATATGTATACAAGTACTACGTTAACATTAGAGGTCTTTTGTTTTCTGCTCAGTAGATTGGCATAACCTGTAAGAAACCAAATGAAAGAGTAATAAAACCTGGATACTTGGGCTTACTTGTCTTTCTGCTCACAGCAACGAGCATGAGTCACCCAATCCAGAAAGGAAAGAATTCACAGAAAAGGTGGGAAGCAGGTGGCACACTAAGTTCGCCCAAGTGGATGAGACTGGGTAAAGCCTAGGATGCTGGAGTCTATGTGTCAGTGGATTTTTGTGTGATATCAAATGCTGGGAAACACTCTACTGACAGGGAGTTTCCATTTGTATTGGTATGTTTCAAAATTGCAGCTGAGCACCTGCTATATTATAGGTCCTTAATAAATATGTAAATAGATGGATAAAGGCATGGAAAGGACCTCAAGCCAACAAAATACCAGAAATTTGGTACTCAACAGACAAAATTTGGATATTTTCAATGATTACTCTTTTTCTAGCCATCTAGCCTACTGGTTCTGTTTCTCTGGTGGAACAATAATGCACACATACAGTTGAAAAGTGAGCAGATGGGAAAGACACACCAAGCAAACACTATTAAGCAATCCAGCATAGAGCCATGTCAATTTGAGACAAAGTAAACATTGAGACAAGAAGTATCATCAGAAATAAAGAGTAAGTTTTATAATGATTAAAGGATAAATTCATCAGGAAGATACAACAATTCTAAAAATGTATGCATTTAAAAGCATATATTCAAATATAAGGAACAAAAATTAACAGAACTGACAAAAGAAAAACACGACATTTTTTTTTTTTTGACAAAGTCTTGCTCTGTTACACAGACTGCAATGCAGTGGCTGCAGTGGCATGATTTTGGCTCACTGCAACCTCTGGCTCCTGGGTTCAAGCGATTATCTTGCCTCAGCCTCCTGAGTGGCTGGGATTACAGGCATGCACCACCACGCTTTGCTAATTTTTGTATTTTTAGTAGAGATAGAGGTTTTACCATGTTGGTCAGGCTGGTCTTGAACACCTGACCTCAAGCAATCCACCCACCTCGGCCTCCCAAAGTGCTGGGATTACAGGTGTGGGCCACCGTGCCTGGCACACCATTTAAATATTAATAAAGACATACCAGATGCGTACAAAACTACTACCCAAATTACCTTATTTGATATTTTAGGACACTATGGCCAACAACTTCAGAATACAAATTTTAATCATGTGCAAATGAAATTTTCACCAGTACAGATAAGTGATGCTCGACTTATTGAATGATGCCTCAATAAACATACAGAGCATGATCTCCAACACAACAGAATTCAACTAAAATCAATGACAAAATAATATGAAATTATCAAATGATAAACTAAGTGACAGACTTTCAAAAATCTCATTACATCAATAAAAATCATAATAAAAATAATGTCTTGATCTGAAAATAATGAAAACATAACATCAAAATTTACAAACAGTTCTGTTTGGATGGAGAAACAACAGAGAATGCTGTTCCATTCTAACAACTAGAAAAAGTTAAATAATTTGAAAAAATCATAACCTTTTAATAATCCATCAAAAAACTAAGGTCTGCCAGGCGTGATGGCACATGCCTATAATCCCAGCACTTTGGGAGGCCAAAGCAGATGGATCGCCTGAGGTCAGGAGCTCAAGACCAGCCTGGCCAACTTGGTGAAACGCCATATCTACTTAAAATACAAAAAATTAGCCAGGTGTGGTGGTGGGCACCTGTAATCCCAGCTGCTTGGGAGGCTCAGGCAGGAGAATTGCTTGAAACCAGGAGGTAGAGGATACAGTGAGCCAAGATCATGCCATTGCACTCTAGCTGGGGTGACAAGAGCGAGATTCTGTCTCAAAAACACACACACACACAAAAACTAAGGTCACAAGTCAAACAGGTGACTCAAATTCCAAATAGTACCAAGTCTGTCTGAAGAAACAGGACACACAAATTGTGGCAGAACACAGGAGCAGAAGGCAGCCCCTTGAAAGTAGGTAGCAAGAAAACAGAGAAAGTTTTAACAATAGCAGAAGATGTTCCCTATTTCTAGATGATGTAATTACCACAAAATACTTAGGAATAAAACTAACATAAGAGGTCTAAAAATGCTTTACTGAAAACCACAAAACATTGCTGAGAGAAATTTTAAAATATCTACACCAGGTTAATGGACAAGAAGACAGTATTTTTAAGATAGACAGTCTCCTATAGTTATTCCATGGATTCAATGCAATCCTAATCAAAATTCTAGCAGGCTTTATTTTTAAAGAAATTGATAAGATGATATTAAAATATGTACAGGACCCAATATAAGCAATGTTATTTAAAATATATAGAGAGGAACAAAATGGAGAACTTTATATGACTTTAGATTTATTCTAAAGGTATAGTAACCAACACAATTTAGTTATAGTGACAATAGAGATTAATGGAAAATAATAGAGAGGCCAGAAACAGACCTATGCTTACATTTTTATTGATTTTTGGCAAATGTGCCAAAGCAACTCAACAGAGAAAGAAAACTTTTCTGACAAATTGTGCTGGATTATGTGAATATAAATATAGAAAATAATGAAAATAGATCTTCATCTCTCACCATGTAAGAGTTAACTCAAAACAGATGAGACCTACCTAAATGTAAAATCTAAAACTATAAAACCTCTATACTGAAACATAGAAGAAAGTCTTTTAACTTTAAAGTTTGCAAAGTTTTTGAATAAAACCTAAAAGAAAAAAAAATTGAGAAACTGAACTCCATCAAAATTTTAAATTTTTTCCTTCTAAAGACAGCACTTAGGAAACAAAACGACTAGCCACAAATGGAGACAAAATATGTACAATACATCTCTCAGATAAACAATTAAATCCAGAATATATAAAACACTCTTACAACTAAAAAGTAAAACAACCAAAAAAAGTGGGGGGTGGGCAAAACCTGTGAAAATGCACTTTACGAGAGATCTTCTTCCAAGATGGCTGAATAGGAAGAGCTCTGGTCTGCAGCTCCCAGCGTGTTTGACACAGAAGATGGGTGACTTCTGCATTTCCAACTGAGGTACCTGGTTCATCTCATTGGGACTGGTTGGACAGCATGGGTGCAGCCCACGGAGGGTGAGCCAAAGCAGGGTGGAGTGTCACCTCACTAGGGAAGCCCAAGGGGTGGGGGGATTTCCCTTTCCTAGCCAAGCGAAGCCATGACACATTATACCTGGAAAAACGGGGCACTCCTGCCCAAATATTGTGCTTTTCTCACAGTCTTAGCAACTGGCAGACCAGGAGATTCTCTCCTATGCCTGGCTCAGTGGGTCCCACACCCACAAAGCCTTGCTCACTGCTAGTGCAGCAGTCTGATATTTACCTGTGAGGTTGCGGCCGAGCGGGGGGAGGGGCATATGCCATTGTTGAGGCTTGAGTAGGTAAACAAAGTGGCCAAGAAGCTCAAAGTGGGTGGAGCACACCGCAGCTCAGCAAGGCCTACTGCCTGTATAGACTCCACCTCTGTGGGCAGGGCATAGCTGAACAAAAGGCAGCGTAAACAACCCTGTCTGACAGCTCTGAAGAGAGCAGTGGTTCTCCTAGCACAGAGTTTGACCTCTGGGAACAGACAGACTGCCTCCTCAAGTGGGTCCCTGTACCTGTGTAGCCTAACTGGGAGACACTTCCCAGTAGGGCCTGACAGATACCTCATACAGGTGGGTGCCCCTCTGGGACAAAGCTTACAGAGGAAGGATCAGGCAGCAATATTTGCTGTTCTGCAATATTTGCTGTTCTGCAGCCTCTGCTGCTGATACCCAGGCAGACAGGGTCTGGAGGGGACCTCCAGCAAACTCCAACAGACCTGCAGCTGAGGGACCTGACTGTCAGAAGGAAAACTAACAAACAGAAAGAAATAGTATCAACATCAACAAAAAGGACATCCACACCAAAATCATATCTGTAGGTCACCATCATCAAAGACCAAAGGTAGATAAAACCACAAAGATGGGGAGAAACCAGAGCAGAAAACCTGAAAATTCTAAAAACCAGAGCATCTCTTTTCCTCCAAAGGATCACAGCTCTTCACCAGCAACAGAACAAAGCTGGATGGAGAATGACTTTGACAAGTTGACAGAAGTAGGCTTCAGAAGGTCGGTAATAACGAACTTCTCTGAACTAAAAGAGCACGTTCTAACCCACTGCAGGGAGGGTAAAAACCTTGAAAGAAGGTGAGACGAATGGCTAACTAGAATCAACAGTGTGGAGAAGACCTTAAATGACCTGATGGAGCTGAAAACCATGGCACAATAACTTTGTGACACATGCACAAGCTTCAGCAGCCAATTTGATCAAGTTGAAGAAAGGATATCAGTGATTGAAAATCAAATTAATGAAATAAAGCTAGAAGACAAGTTTAAACAAAAAAGAGTAAAAAGAAACAAACAAATCCTCCAAGAAATATTGGACTATATGAAAAGACAAATTCTATGTTTGATTGGTGTACCTGAAAGTGAGGGGGAGAATGGAACCAAGTTGGAAGACACTCTTCAGGATATCCAGAAGAACTACTCCAACCTAGCAAGGCAGGCCAACATTCAAATTCAGGAAATATAGAGAATGCCACAAAGATACTCCTCAAGAAGAGCAACCCCAAGACACATAATTGTCAGATTCACCAAGGTTGAAATGAAGGAAAAAGTGTTAAAGGCAGCCAGAGAGAAAGGTCGGGTTACCCACAAAGGGAAGCCCATCAGACTAACAGCGGATCATTCGGCAGAAACCCTACAAGCCAGAAGAGAGTGGGGGCCAAGATTCAACATTCTTAAAGAAAAGAATTTTCAACCCAGAATTTCATACCCAGCCAAACTAAGCTTCATAAGTGAAGGAGAAACAAAATCCTTTACAGACAAGCAAATGCTGAGAGATTTTGTCACCACCAGGCCTGCCTTACAAGAGCTCCTGAAGGAAGCACTAAACATGGGAAGAAACAACCAGTATCAGCCACTGCAAAAACATGCCAAATGGTAAAGACCATCAAGACTATGAAGAAACTGCATCAATTAACGGGCAAAATATCCAGCTAACATCATAATGACAGGATCAAATTCACACATAACAATATTAACCTTAAATGTAAATGGGCTAAATCCCCCAATTAAAAGACACAGACTGGCAAACTGGATAAAGAGTCAAGACCCATCAGTGTGCTGTATTCAGGAAACCCATCTCACATGCAGAGACACATATAGGCTCAAAATAAAGGGATGGAGGAAGACCTACCAAGAAAATGGAAAGCAAAAACAAGCAGGGGTTGCAATCCTAGTCTCTGACAAAACAGACTTTAAACCAACAAAGATCAAAAGAAACGAAGAAGGCCATCACATAATGGTAAAGGGATCAACGCAGTAAGAAGAGATAACTATCCTAAATATATATGCACCCAATACAGGAGCACCCAGATTCATAAAGCAAGTCCTTAGAGACCTACAAAGAGACAGACTCCCACACAATAATAATGGGAGACTTTGACACCCCACTGTCAATATTAGACAGATCAATGAGACAGAAGGTTAACAAGGATATCCAGGACTTGAACTCAGCTCTGCACCAAGTGGACCTAATAGACATCTACAGAACTCTCCACCCCCAAATCAACAGAGTATACATTCTTCTCAGCACCACATAACATTTATTCTAAAATTGACCACATAATTGGAAGTTAAGCATTCCTCAGCAAATGTAAATGAACAGAAATCACAACAAACTGTCTCTCAGACCACAGTGCAATCAAATTGGAGCTCAGGATTAAGAAACTCATTCAAAATTGCACAACTACATGGAAACTGAACAACCTGCTCCTGAATGACTACTGGGTAAATAACGAAATGTAGGCAGAAATAAAGATGTTCTTTGAAACCACTGAGAACAAAGATAAAACATACCAGAATATCTGGGACACATTTAAAGTGGCGTGTAGAAGGAAATTTACAGCACTAAATGCCCGCAAGAGAAAGCAGCAAAGATCTAAAATCGACACCCTAACATCACAATTAAAAGAACTAGAGAAGCAACAGCAAACACATTCAAAAGATAGCAGAAGGCAAGAAATAACTAAGATCAGAGCAGAACTGAAGGAAATAGAGACACAAAAAAACCTTCAAAAAATTAAGAAATCCAGCAGCCGTTTTTTTGAAAAGATCAACAAAATTGATAGACTGCCAGCAAGACTAATAAAGAAGAAAAGAGAGAAGAATCAGACACAATAAAAAATGATAAAGGGGATATTACCACTGATCCCACAGAAATACAAACTACCATCAGAGAATACTATAAACAGCTCTATGCAAATAAACTAGAAAATCTAGAAGAAATGGATACATTCCTGGACACATACACCATCTGAAGACTAAACCAGGAAGAAGTTGAATCTCTGAATAGACCAATAACAGGCTCTGAAATTGAGGCAATAATCAATAGCTTACCAACCAAAAAAAGTCCAGGACCAGATGGATTCACAGCTGAATTCTACGAGATGTACTAAGAGGAAATGGTACCATTCCTTCTGAAACTATTCCAATCAACGGAAAAAGAGGGAATCCTCCCTAACTCATTTTATGAGGCCAGCATCATCCTGATACCAAAGCCTGGCAGAGACACAACAAAAATAGAGAATTTCAGACCAATATCCCTAATGAACATTGATGCAAAAATCCTCAATAAAATACTGGCAAACTGAATCCAGCAGCACATCAAAAAGCTTATCCACCACACTCAAGATGGCTTCATCCCTGGGATGCAAGGCTGGTTCAACATATGCAAATCAATAAACACAATCCATCACATAAACAGATCCAATGACAAAAAACACATGATTATCTCAATAGATGCAGAAAAGGCCTTTGACAAAATTCAGCAGCCCTTCATGCTAAAAACTCTCAACAAACTAGGCATTGATGAAACATATCTGAAAATAATAAGAGCTATTTATGACAAACCCACAGCCAATATCATACTGAATGGGCAAAAACTGGAAGCATTCCCTTTGAAAACTGGCACAAGACAAGGATGCCCTCTCTCATCACTCCTATTCAACATAGTGTTGGAAGTTCTGGCCAGGGCAATCAGGCAGGAGAAGGAAATAAAGGGTATTCAATTAGGAAAAGAGGAAGTCAAATTGTCCCTGTTTGCAGATGACATGATTGTATATTTAGAAAACCCCATCATCTCAGCCCAAAACCTCCTTAAGCTGATAAGCAACTTCAGCAAAGTCTCAGTATACAAAATCAATGTGCAAAAATCACAAGCATTTCTATACACCAATAACAGACAAACAGAGAACCAAATCATGATTGAATTCCCATTCACAATTGCTACAAAGAGAATAAAATACCTAGGAATCCAACTTACAAGGGATATGAAGGACCTCTTCAAGGAGAACTACAAACCACTGCTCAATGAAATAAAAGAGGATACAAACAAATGGAAGAACATTCCATGCTCATGGATATGAAGAATCAATATCATAAAAATGGCCATACTGCCCAAAGTAATTTGTAGATTCAATGCCATCCCCATCAACCTGCCAAGGACTTTCTTCAGAGAATTGGAAAAAACTACTTTAAAGTTCATATGGAACCAAAAAAGAGCCCGCATTGCCAAGACAATCCTAAGCAAAAAGAACAAAGCTTGAGGCATCACGTTAACTGACTTCAAACTATACTACAAGGCTACAGTAACCACAACAGCATGGTACTGGAACCAAAATAGATATATAGACCAGTGCAACAGAATAGAGGCCTCAGAAATAACACCACGCATCTACAACCATGTGATCTTTGACAAACCTGATGACAAAAACAAGAAATGGGGAAAGGATTCCCTATTTAATAAATGGTGCTGGGAAAACTGGCTAGCCATAAGTACAAAGCTGAAACTGGATCCCTTCCTTATACCTTATACAAAACTTGATTCAAGATGAATTAAAGACTTAATGTTAGAACTAAAACCATAAAAACTCTAGAAGAAAACCTAGGCAATACCATTCAGGACATAGGCATGGGCAAGGACTTCAGGTCTAAAACACTAAAAGCAATGGCAACAAAAGCCAACATAGACAAATGGGATCTAATTAAATTAAAGTGCTTCTGCACAGCAAAAGAAACTACCATCAGAATGAACAGGAAACCTACAGAATGGGAGAAAATTTTTGCAATCTACCCATCTGACAAAGGGCTAATATCCAGAATCTACAAAGAACTTAAACCAATTTACAAGAAAAAAACAAACAACCCCAGCAAAAACTGGGCAAAGAATATGATCAGACACTTCTCAAAAGAAGACATTTATGCAACCAACAGACACATGAAAACATGTGCATCATCTCTGGTCATCAGAGAAATGCAAAGCAAACCGCAATGAGATACCATCTCACACCAGTTAGAATGGCAATCATTAAAAAGTCAGGAAACGACAGACGCTGGAGAGGATGTGGAGAAATAGAAATGCTTTTACACTGTTGGTGGGAGTGTAAATTACTTCAATCATTGTGGAAGACTGTGTGGCAATTCCTCAAGGATCTAGAACTAGAAATACCATTTGACCCAGCAGTATCATTACTGGGTATGTACCCAAAGGATTATAAATCATGCTACTATAAAGACACATGGACATGCATGTTTATTACGGCACTATTCACAATAGCAAAGACTTGGAACCAACTGGAATGTCCATCAATGACAGACAGGCAGGAGAAGGAAATAAAGGGTATTCAGAAAGGGTATTAAGAAAATATGGCACAAATACACCATGAAATATCATGCAGCCATAAAGAAGGATGAGTTTATGTCCTTTGCAGGGACATGGATGAAGCTGGAAACCATCATTCTCAGCAAACTATCACAAGGATGGAAAACCAAACACTGCATGTTCTCACTCATAGATGGGAATTAAACAATGAGAACCCTCGGACACAGGGTGGGGAACATCACACACCGTGGCCTGTTGGGGGGTGGGGGCCTGGGGGAGGGATGGCATTAGGAAAAATACCTAATGTAAATGACGAGTTGATGGGTGCAGCAAACCAGCATGGCACATGTATATCTATTTAACAAATCTGCATGTTATGCACATGTACTCTAGAACTCAAAGTATAATTATAATAAAAAAAGAAAATACACTTTACCAAAATGAGACAAAGACACAAACACAGAGAGATAGAAAGAGAAAGGAAGAGATATTAATAGTCAATAAGCACTTGAAAAGATTCAACATTGTCAGTCATCAGGAAAACACCAATTAAACCTAAGATGAGATACTAATACACATCCATTAGGCAATCTAAAATGAAAACAGTTAATCATACAAAGTGTTGGTGAGGTTATGGCACAACTGGAACTCTCATGCATTTCTGGTGGGAATATGAAATGGCCCAACCACTTTGGAAAAGGCATTAGCATTTTCTTTTCTTAGAAAAAATATATACATACATTTATTATAGACAGCAGCCATGCTACCACTAAGTACTTACCCAAGAGTAATAACATTTATTACCCAAACAAATCCTTCTAAACAAATATTCATACTGGCTTTATTCATAACTAAAAATTGGAAAATAATACAAATTCTCATCAACAGATGAATGCATAATCAAATTGTGATAAATGCATATGAAAGACATGTAGCAATAATAATCAATGATTATGCAGTTAACAATGTGGGGCCCGGTGCAGTGGCTCATGCTTGTAATCCCAGCACTTTGGGAGGCCAAGGTGGGCAGATCACCTGACTGAGGAGTTCAAGACCAGCCTGAACAATATGGTGAAATTTCATCTCTGCTAAAAATACCAAACGTGGGGAGGTCATGCTGAACCAGCTTGGGGGAGGGGGGTCACGAGGTCAGGAGATCGAGACAGGTGAAACCATCTCTACTAAAAATACAAATTACCGTGTGGCCCTAGTAGCTAGGAGGTGGGAGGGTGGGGGGGGGGGTGAGCGAGATCGCCACTGCACTCCAGCTGGGTGGGTGAGAGCAAGACTGTCAAAAAAAAAAAAAAAAAAAAAAAAAAACGTTGGCCCAGTGTGGTGGTGTGCACCTGTAATCACAGCTACTTGGGAGGCTGAGGGGTGGGAATCACTTGAACCTAGGAGGTGGAGGTTGCAATGAGCAGAGATCATGCCTCTGCACTCCAGCCAGGGCGACAGAGCCAAAGTCTGTCTCAAAACAACAACAACAAAAACAATTTGGATGAATTTCAATATTATGCAGAATGAGAGAAGCATGATTGAAAACAAATAAAAAGGCAATTACATACTCTATGACTCCAGTTATACAAAATTCTAGAAATCTAAACTAACCTATAGTTACAGAAAGCATATTAGTGTTTCTATGGATGGGGTGGAGGGAAGGATGGACTATAAAGGAGAAAAAGAAAACTTTTGAGAGTGATATAAATGTCTGTTAGCTTGTGATTATGATTTCATGAATGTATATATTTGTCAAAATTAATCAAATGATACATTCTAAATCCCTGCAGTTAATGTTATGTTTTTTCAATGGTGTATTTTTTAAATAAATGAATAATTCAACACGCTTTCTTTAAAAAAAAAGTCAGCAAATGAGGTATAGAAGGAAACTTTTAAAATCTGAAAATAGATATATATGAAAACCCACAGCTAATATCCAATTCAATTGTAAATATTGATGGTTTGCCCCAAGTGTCAGTAATAAGACAAATATATACATTCAAACAACTTCTATCAATACTAGACTGAAGCTCTTAGCTAGTGCAATAAGATAAGGAAGAGAAAAACTATAAAGATGGAAAGGAAGAATTAAAGCCCTCTTTATTTGTAGAGGATGGGATTCTGTACATAGAAAGACCAAAAAGAAAATACAAATTACTAAGATTAATAAGTGAATATAGCAAAGTCACTGGATAAAAAGTCACAATGCAATACTCAGTCTTTCTATAAACTAGAACATTTAGAAAGAGATATTTAAAATAACAATAAATAACAATACCATTTACAATAGCACTAAACATGATCAAATTCTCAGGAATAAATTTAACATACAGTCTGATTCCATTTATATGATGTTCAAGAATAGGTAAAACTAGGCTATGGAGATAAATAGAATAGTGGTGACCTCTGGGGTGACTGGGGGGATTATTAATTTGAAAGTGGCATGAGGAATTACCAACCAGATCAAGCAAAAAAAAAATTACATTACCTCAGAAAGAAATGACATTACCTCCAGTTTTCGGTGACAAATATAGGCAAAAACTCCTCAAGTCATATGCTCGAGTGTTATACATTTTACTGTATGTAAATTATGCTTCAGTTTAAGAAAAAACGGTTGTGTGAAAGAAATTAAATATTTTCTGGTGTTTCTTACCCTTCTGAATATATATAAGCAGAACGAAGAAATTTATGGTTCAGTTGCTACTCAGTTGCTCATTTGTTCATTAATCCTACAAATGTTTATATTTCCATTTTTCCTACATATGAAAATCAGGTAAGAGAAAGAGAATCAATGGCTTATTGTAGGAGGTGGTGGCATGTTACTGCCTGTGATTAGACCAATCTGTGTCCCTAGACCAGGACCAGGAATAGGGTCAGGCAAGTGAGACACCTAGAACACAACATTTACGGCAGCACTCAGTGTGAGTTTCCTGCAAGGGCAGAACCTGCATGTGAGTGCATCTTTAAATGTTGCTCCCTAAGTGCCTCACTTGACTCATCTTAGTTCCTTATATGGCCAATGAAGACACAGTTTTACAGAACAGCTTTATAAAAATCCTTGGGACTTACGTTAGTTCTAGGCAAGAACTTACAGCATCAATTTTAATAATGTTTACATAGAATTCATATTGGAGACTCATTTCTATGTGCAGGCTCATGATTTGGGTTTGATTTGTTGAAAGTTATTTTAAATCCCAAAACATCAGATTTTATCTGATTGTGCATGGGAGACTTAATGAAAGCAGTGATTCCCATCTCAAGTATATAGATTTCTTTAAAGAATCAAAGAATGTATTTACTAAGCACTTACCATATGTCATATTCAGCATTATATCATTTAATGCGTGCAAAAACCTTATTACTATTAATTTCCCCTCACTAGGAATCTCTAGAATCATAAAGCTATTAGTGGCAGGGCCAAGTTCTAAACTGAGAATCTAAGCATGCTTAATAATTACAATATAATTTTACAGAATTTACATTGTAAGAGGTTTGTATTTTTGAGGTAATATTAGCTTGTTCATATTATTGGATTCTGAGCAAGAGATCTGAAAAATAGTGACTTAAATACAAAAGTATGTATTCCCTTTTAGTGGAAGTAGTCAAAGAATAATACGGCAGTTCCACGCATTTATCAATGAACCAAGCGCCTTCTATTCTTTTGCTCTACTATACTGGTATTCTGGGTTCTTGGCATCCAGCATCAAGATATCGCTTCATGATCCAAGATGGCGCTTCAATCTCCAGTGGTCAGTTCTGCACTGCAGACAGCAGGATGAAAGAAGAGAAAAGAGAAGTACACTCTGTTTCCATTTTATTTTTATTTATTTTTTGAGTCGGAGTCTCCCTCTGTCACCCAGGCTGAAGTGCAGTGGCGCGATCACTGTTCACTGCAACCTCTGCCTCCTGAGTTCAAGCGATTCTCCTGTCTCGACCTCCTAAGTAGATGGGATTACAGGTGCGCACTGCCACTTCTGGCTAATTTTTTGTATTTTTAGTAAAGACGGGGTTTCACAATATTGGTCAGGCTGGTCTCGAACTCCTGACCTCGTGTTCTGCCTGCCTCGGGAAAGAACCTTCCCGCAAGCACCATAGTGCATACATCTTTGCTTCCATCTTAAAACAAAAACAAAAACAAACAGAGAGCCAAATCATGAGTGAACTCCTATTCACAGCTGCTTCAAAGAGAATAAAATACCTAGGAATCCAACTTACAAGGGATGTGAAGGACCTCTTCAAGAAGAACTACAAACCACTGCTCAATGAAATCAAAGAGGATACAAACAAATGGAAGAACATTCCATGCTCATGGGTTGGAAGAATCAATATCATGAAAATGGCCATACTGCCCAAGGCAATTTATAGATTCAATGCCATCCCCATCAAGCTACCAATGACTTTCTTCACAGAATTGGAAAAAACTACTTTAAGGTTCATATGGAACCAAAAAAGAGCCCGCATTGTCAAGTCAATCCTAAGCCAGAAGAACAAAGCTGGAGGCATCACGCTACCTGACTTCAAACTATACTACAAGGCTACAGTAACCAAAACAGCATGGTACTGGTACCACAACAGAGACATAGATCAATGGAACAGAACAGAGCCCTCAGAAATAATGCCACATATCTACAACTATCTGATCTTTGACAAACCTGACAAAAACAAGCAATGAGGAAAGGAATCCCTATTTAATAAATGGTGCTGGAAAACTGGCTAGCCATATGTAGAAAGATGAAACTGGATCTCTTCCTTATACCGTATACAAAAATTAATTCAAGATGGATTAAAGACTTACATGTTAGACCTAAAACCATAAAAACCCTAGAAGAAAACCTAGGCAATACCATTCAGGACATAGGCATGGGCAAGGACTTCATGTCTAAAACACCAAAAGCAATGGCAACAAAAGCCAAAATTGACAAATGGGATCTAATTAAACTAAAGAGATTCTGCACAGCAAAAGAAATTACCATCAGAGTGAACAGGCAACCTACAGAATGGGAGAAAATTTTTGCAACCTACTCATCTGACAAAGGGATAATATCCAGAATCTACAATGAACTCAAACAAATTTACAAGAAAAAAACAAACAACCCCATCAAAAAGTAGACGAAGGACATGAACAGACACTTCTCAAAAGAAGATATTTATGCAGCCAAAAAACACATGAAAAAATGCTCATCATCACTGGCCATCATAGAAATGCAAATCAAAACCACAATGAGATACCATCTCACACCAGTTAGAATGGCCATCATTAAAAAGTCAGGAAACAACAGGTGCTGGAGAGGATGTGGAGAAATAGGAACACTTTACACTGTTGGTGGGACTGTAAACTAGTTCAACCATGGTGGAAGTCAGTGTGGCGATTTCTCAGGGATCTAGAACTAGAAATACCATTTGACCCAGCCATCCCATTACTGGGTATATACCCAGAGGACTATAAATCATGCTGCTATAAAGACACATGCACACGTATGTTTATTGCGGCACTATTCACAATAGCAAAGACATGGAACCAACCCAAATGTCCAACAATGATAGACTGGATTAAGAAAATGTGGCACATATACACCATGGAATACTATGCAGCCATAAAAAATGATGAGTTCATGTCCTTTGTAGGGACATGGATGAAACTGGAAACCATCATTCTCAGTAAACTATCGCAAGGACAAAAAAACCGCGTGTTCTCACTCATAGGTGGGAATTGAACAATGAGAACACATGGACACAGGAAGGGGAACATCACACTCCGGGGACTGTTGTGGGGTGGGGGGAGGGGGGAGGGACAGCATTAGGAGATATACCTAATGCTAAATGACGAGTTAATGGGTGCAGCATACCAACACGGCACATGGATACATATGTAACAAACCTGCACATTGTGCACATGTACCCTAAAACCTAAAGTATAATAATCAAATAAAAAAAAAAAACTTAGGTGCATGATCACATAAGCAAGAAGAAGAGCTAGCAAATCCAGTGTTTCAGGTAGATAAATTTTCATTAAGAAATAAGGGAAGAATCAACATTGAAAGAGCTGGAAAACTTCCAGTTATGTTAGTCCCTGATGTACATGGACTCAGGTACATGCATTTGTTTTACAAAAACATTCATAATGCTTTGGAATGACCTGAGCTGCTTTGGGCACAGTTTTTGTCAATAATCCCTGTGAAACTCTACACTTTTTGCTTTTAAACAGCATGCTTTTAAATAGACATTGAAAGCACAGTGTTCTTGAATTGCTTTTGTTCTCTTAGTCTATGTGACCACTTGAAGTTTTAATTTCTTAATCTGAAATTTGTTGTAGACTTTTTATGAATCTCTAACAAATACATCCTTATGTGGAAGACTTTTCCCATTGATGTGCCTGTATTTTATGTGTAAAAATCATTTAGAATTTTAAAATGTGCTTTGATCAATCCTGAGTGAAGATAGATTGACATATCTGGCTATACTGTCTATCGAACATGAATACACAAAGATTGATTTTGATAAAGTCATTGACAAATTTGCAGAAACTTTAAAAGCTGAAATTGTATTATTATTCTCAAGTATGAGATCCTAATATATGTTTTTCTCCTTTTGAAAAACATACGCTAATATAGCTAAAATGTATTAATCTTTTACCTTTTTTATTTTCTTTGTTGTTCATTTAATACATTTTTATCAGCATTATTGTACAGGTTCAATTACACAAATATTTCACTGTCTGCTTTTCCTTTTTGTCATTATCATTAATTGTTTTACTTAAGGTTACTACTCACAATAACTTTCTCATAGAAAGGAGAGGGAATGTTAAAAATTACCTGTTCTGGTTGTCAGATATATTAAGTATACTACTAATCATACAAAGGTGTCCTGATCTTCATTTTCTCTAATGTGAAAAAACTGGTAATTTTCTTCTTTCCTTAACAGAAGTAGAATGGTTGTGAGAGAAAGCCTCTCAGTTTTAATTCCCACTTTTTCCAGTGAGTATGTAATCTCTGAGAATCCAGTTAATCTTGCTGATCCTTTCTTTCATAATTAAAACTGGTATAACACCACTTACTAAACATAATGTTATAAAACATAACTAATTAGTGCTATCAGAGTAGGACGAAATCCTTACAGGAACTGCAAAAAGAACAAGGATTACCTTTATTTTCATCTATCCTAGCCTCCTATATCTTCCTGCAAAGCTTACTCTGATGCATTTTTTGAGAGTCAAAATTTGACAGGAAATTAAAGAATCTGTGTATGGCATACAAAAAAATTAGTTCTCCAACGTGCTGCATCAGATGTTCCTCTACAGTCATATATCACTTAATAATAAGAACGCCTTCTGAGAAATGTGACTTTAAGTGATTCCTTCATTGTGAGAACATCATAGAATGCACTTACACAAACTTGGAGTTGCCTACTGAAGCAAGATATTTCCCTGACCCCTTCGTGGAACTCATGACAGGTGTGCCTTACTTACCCAGCCTGCATCTTTTCAACTCCTTGCAGGGGCAGCATGCAGGTGTGCAGGTGCAGGAGCCAGGGTGAGCGCATTTTGCCACCCGCAGGAGCAACCTCTGGGCAGGCCCTGTGGCAACATCTATGGGGGATACTTGTGACCCCTGAAGCCCCAGAGGGAGTATTACAGTGACTTTTTAGCTCTGCCATCTGCAGACGGCTTAAGTGTTAACGGCTCAGTGAGCCCTCTGCCTATTTGCCTGAGGCAACTGACTTCTGCCAGTGAGGGCAAAGGGCAAGTGTGACAGCCTTTTGTATCTGCACTCATGGCATCTAAGCTCTTGTCCGGGATCCACGAGAAAAGAGCTTGCATGAACGAATTGAAGGATGGTAAATGTGGGGGATTTTACTGCCAATGAAAGTGGCTGTTAGTGGGAAGGGGAGCTGAAAAGGGAATGGGTTGGAAAAGTAGTCTTCCCCTGAAGTCCGGCTGTCTCTGGCAGATTTTTCTCCAAAGTTACACCATCAAGTTGTCCCTCTGAAGTCAAGCTGCTTCTCTCTGATGTTCAGCCATAGTCTTTGATGTCCAGCTGCTTCTTCTGACTGCCAAGTATGGGGTTTTTATAGGCACAGGATGGGGAGTGGGGCAGGCTATGGGTGGTTTTGAAAAAGGCAACATTCAAGCGGGAAAACAGAAATATACCTTCTCATTTTGGGCTGTGGTCTCTGGCTTTTCGGCTTGAGGGTGGGGCCCTCGCCAGGGACCCACCTTTTTCTGCCTAGAATTTCTCTGCTTCCTGCCTCTATCATTGTATCACTACTCCACAACTATGCTATATAATATAGCCTATTGCTTCTAGACTATAAACTTGCACAGCATGTTTCTGTACTGCATATTGTAGGCAATTGTAACACAATGGTGAGTATTTGTGTATCTAAACATATTTAAACACAGAAAAGGTGACACATTGTGCTACGACTTTAAAATGGCTATGCCATCACTAGGCAATAGGAATTTTTTTAGTTCCATTATAATCTTACGAGATCACCATCATATATATGGTACATTCATTGTTGACTAAAACATCTTTACGCATCACATGACTGTATGTGGTTCTGCCCATCACAAAGGTAAAACAGCATTACTCACCTGACCACAAGGGAGTTAAAAACAATACAACAAAAACAGCAACAAGAAAGAAAACTTGGAGACTATGACATATGTAGAATAGTAGAAGACACTAGAGCTAAATAGATTTGGAGAGAGAGCGGGTTCAGGCGTTGCTTTGTTTTGTGATGTTTTCGTTTGTTTGTTTTGGTATTGGGCAAGTGGGAAACAGTGGGGTCCTGGAATGACTATAGTTTCCTCTTACTCCCCTGTTACTGCCAGTTGTTTGGTAATGTTTGAGAAGACATTTCTCAAAGCCTTATCTATAGCCTGTTCCACTAGCTTTTCGAATTTTGTCAGTATATAATTCTCTGTTTCAAAATATCTTTTTGCTAAAAGTAGCTACAGTTCATCCTGTTATCTGCAGTTAAATATTACACTCAGCAAATGCAGGCTTCAGTAGTTATTGCTCTTATTATTACTATTATTAATTTACAGAGGCAGATTTTAACCCTAAATAAGAAATTTCAAATAATAAAATGGAATGGGCTACCTATGGAGATTGTAAGTTCACTCCCTTCAGAAGTTTCTAAGCCATGTAGGCATAATGAGATATAAAAGAGATTCCCCACAAGGTATTTTGGTTTTGGCTGTGACCCTTAAATGGTTTTCATTGCTAAGATTTAGTAATTTTATTTTTTAAAAGTGCTTCTAGTGAAACTCACAGGAGCTATATGGGTTGTGAATCATTTTATTCAAAGAGATAGAAAGATTGAAAACGAATTCTTTCTTCCCCTTGCACTTCCAACTCATTATTAACACTTGCTGATAAGGGATCTCCACCTGAAGTTAGCAGCTAGCCCATTGCCAGTTGCAGATGCCAGAAAAAATTACTTTATAATACTGACATACAGTTCTTGTCTCCATCAGGATTTTGGGTCGTTCTACTATTTGAAAATGTTTTTCTTTAATTGGCTTAAACATCCCATCACAAACACAATCTGTTTCTAATTACATTAACAAATTATATAGAATGAGATATAATGAAATGGTTTTTACTTATTTTTTATAAAATTTAACAGTTGCAGGTATTTATGTAGCAAACACAGCACAGTCTTCTATGTGGTGCATTACACTACACTCAAATTTGTAGGAACACAGTAAAGAAAAAAAATCTTAAATTAACAAAAGTTCAATTAACCAGTATATTCCCCATTAACTGAAATCTCTTCTCAAATCACCATGTTGTACTAAGAAGTAAATCATTACGAAAATGGATTTTATACACACAAACACACACACAGAGAAACACACACACAAATTGACTCTTGAACAATTCAGGGGTTGGGGCACCAATCTCCCACACAGTTGAAAATCCAAGTATAACTTTAAATCCCCCCAAATTTAGCTACTAATAGCCTACCATTGACCAGAAACCTAGATTAACATATATTTTGTATATTATATGCATTATATGCTGTATTTTTATAATAAAATAAGCTGGAGAAAAGAAAATGGTGTTAAGAAAATCATAAGCAAGAGAAAATACATTTACTATTCATTAAGTGGAAGTGGGTCATCATAAAGGTCTTCCACCTCACCATCTTCATGTAGAGTAGGCCGTGGAGGAGGAGGAAGAGGAGAGGTTTGTCTTACCGTCTCACTCAGGTCAACTTGTAGAGATAGATAGGTAGATAGATGATAGATAGATAAGTGATCTCCACGATCTTTCCAAGTTTGGCATATGGACACTTGGACTATATTACAGAGGCCCAGAAGGACTACCCAGACATACTTTGAGAATAATTATATTTAAATAAGGATGAAGCTAAGCTAACTATATAACATTTGTTAATAACAGTTGGCATGAGAGAAGATTTCTAACATTTTGATTTTCAGTAGAATACCTGATCTCCCGACCATTTGTGATAGTTGGTGTTACATGAAGTATAACATGGATGCTGGCCTCAAGGGCCAATATATATGGCAACAAGACAACCTGGAGCATCTTCTTTGCTGGACGGCCAAGACTTTGGTACACTTCAGCTATACAAGTTCTCTTCTGCACTCATATTTTTTTTCTGTCTCTCCAGCCTTTTCACTGGAGCACTCACCCATCATACTCCATTAATTCTCACCATAAGTAGGTCATGCCAAACCCAAATATCCAACATCCCAATTCATCTTCCAAGGAGCAAGCATACATTTCCTTCCGCCCTGGAAATGTGGCTGTCCTGTTAGAGTCTCCACATCCTAGAGTGAATTGATCATTTTCTCATCACTGCACTGCTACAGCTTTCCTGGGGCTGTTAGTAGCACTACTGTTCAATAATGAACACTGGTCAAATGCTTAGAACTTGGCTGGTACACAGTGAGCACATTTTAAAAATGTTAACTACTACTAATGTCATTATTGAGTCTTCAGACTTCCAATTTTGGAGTCTTTGAGTCATTTGGCTCCTGCCTCTTCCATATGACCATCAATTAGTTGACAAGTGTTTTGGATCCTACCTATATATATCATTTATAAGCATCTCCAATCTTTCTGGACCTCTGAATTAGAACCATCATTATCTTTTACTATTGAAAACAATCATAATTCTAATAATAGTAGTTATTGATATATATAATATTGATATATATAATATACTAGACACTTTGTTAAGAACTTGTCCTATTTTATTTTTAGTCAGGATCATGTTCAGCTGCATGTAACAAACCCAACTACAGTAGTTTGAACAAAATATGAGTTTAATCTTCAATTACATGTCAAAACATTTGGAAGTACAAATCAAATCAATATAGGTAGTCAATTAGGTCATCAAAGATCCAGGTTCTTCCTTTACCACCATCTTTAACTATTCTACTCAGCCAGAAGGGAATTCTATTCAAGATCCAGACATCACACTGGCCCTTGAAGCAAAGGGAAAAATGAAAGGGAAAAGAAAAACTCATTTTCCAACTGATTCTGTTCCTGAATCTCTGTCATATATCAGCAAACCAATAGCTCTCCCAGAAGTTCCGTACATTAGTCATTCACTTAAAATTCTCTGTAACATCTTTAAATGGCTACTCCTACATGCAAAGAAGCATAAATATGAGGTATTCTAACTGAAAAACTTGCTGCCTTTCCCATACTCCCAAATAAGGTTCTGTTAGAAAGGCAAAACTGGATAATTGAGATTTGTTACACAACAAATTGCGTCTTACATGCTATTAACTCATTTAATTCTGACAGCAATGCTATTAGGTAGGCATTCATATCCCCATTTACAGAGCTGCAAAAGAAAATCTAGAAAATTATATAACTTGCCATAGAATATAAATGTATCAGGTAGGCATTATTTTATCCCCATTTGACAGACAAGGAAATTAAGTCTTAAAAAATGTAAGTAACTTGTTCCAAAATCAGAATTCAAGCCTTTTCTATCCAACTGCATAGTCATATAATAATACCAGATATATCACCTGGACAATGACTATGATCTTCCTGACCCCACTCTATTTTTCCATATCTTGCAGATAGACAAATCATTATTATTTTTTTTTTTGAGACAGAGTTTCACTCTTGTTGCCCAGAATGGAGTGCAGTGGCACAATCTCAGCTCACTGCAACCTCTGCCTTTCCAGGTTCAAGCAATTCTCCTGCCTCAGCCTCCTGAGTAGCTGGGATTACAGGCGCCTGCCACCACACCCAGCTAATTTTTCATATTTTTAGTAGAGACGGGGTTTCATCATATTGGCCAGGCTGGTCTGGAACTCCTGACCTCAGTTGATCCACCTGCCTCAGCCTCCCAAAGTGTTGGGATTACAGGCGTGAGCCACCACATCCATCCAGCAACTCATTTAAAAGTATACATTCTATTGTTTCTTTACTAAAAAACCTGCCATAAGCCATATAGCAGCTGCTTTTGCAGGCCCTGTATCACAACTGTCTGCTCACTCTGGATTCCAGGCACGGATGTCATAGTTGGAGCCTGTGAATGCTGACAGCACTACACCATAGGCACCTGTCACACGTCTCCGCTTTCCAGTCTCAGGACTCTCTTTTAAGATGAAGGAATTGGTTCATCCCATGCACATGGAAAAATGGGGATTACACCTCTGGGAACAATCCTTAAACAACAGAGAAAGTAAATTAGTGGATAAATGCTTCAGCCTCTCCTCCTTGGAAGGGACAATTCTGAGGTGAATTTTACTGGTTCCTGCAGTAGCCATGGGAATGTACCATGCAGACCTTCAATTACAGGGTACATCATGGACTGAGGGCCCCAGCTGCTGTGCTCTAAAATCCATCTCTATGTTCATGAAGAAGTCCTTTCTTCCACAGGCTGCTCCTATTTAATTACCGAGTAGTGCGTGGCTATTCCTGGAAGTCATGGGATTCCTTTGATAAATTGCTTTAAGTCTAGGATTTCCCAAATGCCTTGTGGGAATTTCCTTAGACTGTGGGACAGCCTGGGATGCTGCACTCTCTTCATTTTATCCCAAAGACATTTCCTCTAATAAAATTATTTCATGTTTAACATAATCTTGATGTCTCCTTCTTGGAGGACCTGGAATAACATAGCTCTTCACTTCATTCCCAATGGGTTAAGCTAGGGTTGCCCACAGCAGTAACCAGCTCAATAATTCACCTGTCAATAGCTACTCTTTTTTTGTTTCAGTTGCCCTTTCCATCAACCCTGTTTCCTCGGATCACCTCTCAAATAAATTACTTGCAGCCCCCCGGGCTCTTCTTTTACAGAAACCTAGCCTAAAACGAACTTGTTTCTACAGAATATCATTACTGTCTAAACCTCTCGGGCACATATTCAGAGCCTGCCACAATTTGCCCTTAAGCTACTAGTAGTATTCCTTTTTTCTATTTGTCTCCCATCCTAGGATCCAGCCAACTTCTCTTATTCTCAGTTTCCTTGGCCTCCCCTAGGTATTTATGCTTACAGCATTTCTAAATACAACGATGCTTTTTTCTTTCATCATCTGGCATCACGGTACAGTATCATTGTTTACGAATATTTACTACCTCTCCATAAAGGAGGATTATAATTCACCACCCATTCAACTATAGCAAGACTATCTTATGTGCAATGGATAATAAAATGTGATAGAAATTATAGGTATTACTTCTAGGTAGTGGCTTTAACAGCCAGCACCTACTTCCCTGTGATTTCTTTTCCTTCTTCCACGAAGACTAGTAATGCATGAAGAATTTCCATTATTTTAGAACCCAGGGTGAAACAAGCAGTCACATCTGAACCACAATGTACATGAAGTACAAATCAGAAATAAAGATTTATAGTCAAAAGCTACTGAGATGGGGGGGTCATTTGTTACTGCAGCAAACTGAGCCTATCCTGACAGATACATCATAGTCTATTTGAACAAGATAGAACCTTATAGACTGACTGATTCATCTCTTTCCCCCCAAAATATCTGAAACATCTTTTTCTGTTATTCCCAAATCATCTTTAATTTTCTATGTTCCTTGAAGGTTTTCTCTTCATTTGCAACCCATCTGCTATTTTTCTAATAATATACTCTTGACATGACATTTCATTCTGCTTCAAATATTCATTCTGAAAAATCGAGTGTCAAATGGCTTTTACAAAAAGGTTTTGTCTGCCTTATTATGTTTTGATAGAAAACAACTTTATCCCAATTGTATTCAGACCATAGTGAGACTTGCTAAAATTGAAGCAAATACTTTGTTTTGGGAAGTTATACCAGCATTTGAACATTTTTCTCCTATTCTTCATTGTTTAGAAAATATACAAGAGAAATGATTTATGTATTTAAAGGAATTATTATGGGGTTAGGCTCATTCCATAAATGTGGTGGCACATGAAGCAGGCTAGTATATAGTCACAGAAACTGTTTCTGAAACGCACCTTCACATCTCAATATTAAATGTCAATTAAGTTGCTACATTAGAACAGTAAACATAGAACTGAATAAGAAAGCAAATTGCAGTATTTTTAATATTGCTTCCAACTGATGCACATACTTCATTACAATCTAACTCTAAGCATTCACTGTATCTGGAGTATCATTTTAGATTTCTATTTTGTTATTTTTGTTTCTAATTTAAGAGTAAAGTGCTAGGAAAAGCAACATGTGCCTTTTAAAACATATTTAATTGCCAAAAAGAAACATAAGGATGCTAAAATATAAATGTACACGATGGCTCATGTGCCAAGTGTGTGGGCGTTTTAATCCACCCTTTCCTTAAGATAAGCAGCTATAATGGAACTGAACTCTATAGGGTCAGAGCCGATCAGCGCTCATATTAAATATTCTCATGTATTTTGATTCATGCAGTTTCTTATGAATCATAAGTTACCTCTTTTCCCTGGTGATGCCTGGCCTCCATCTATCGAGTTTTATCAAAATTTCTATAAAGGTGTTACAATTTAAAGTAAATATTTTGCTCATAGATTATGAAAAAAACCAACTGTCAGTAAGAAATATGATAATCAACTTCTGAGCTTAGGGCAATTTTGAGTTTGTTATTTAAAAATATAGACATGGATAATCAATCAATACTAATCAGTCAGTCAATACTAATCAAGTTCTCAGTATATGCAAAATAACAGACTAGACATTGTTAAGAGATACAAAAATATCTTGGAATTTTGATAGTCTAATGAGTGGGGCGTATATGACAAATCAATATGAAAAATACATGAGAACGTATGACATATATGGAATGTATACATGTATGTATACATGTATGTACAGGACTGCACAAATGTACAATATGTGTGTATGTCTATATTATGTATGTGTAACCACTTTACATGTTGAATATTCACTGTTTGAATTAATAATCAATTATTTAATTACTTGTATTTTTCACTGTTCTCCCTGGCACCTAACAGAGTGTTTGGCACACAGTAGGCACTAAGTAAAATTTTGTTTAAAAATAAGTTGATGAATTAGACCCTAAAAAATAGAAACAAATTTTACATCTCTCTTAGCAGACTGTACTTCCAAGCTTTACAAAATTTGGTCACCATATTATTAGCTAGACTATGGCTTGAATGGCTATAGGCTATTTCTACAAGTTAATTCCAACCTCCAAGGAAAAAGATTTGCACCACTAAGCACATTTGGAAGGATGCATTCTAAGGGTGACTCCAAATACTCCAAACTGTTTCAAGCTTTGGCCATTAGTGCTGGAATAAGAATTTAGCCCTCTGAGCTGTTATTTGAAAGGGGATACACTTTTATTTGATTAAGTAAATTCTAGAATACACATCATTTGCTCATCCAATACATTCTGGTTATTTATCAAATGTTATTTTCTAATAATCTGGGCTGCCCAGCAATATAATGAGCTCCTTCACAACTTAACATAAACAGCCATATATGAAATCCATGGAAGAAATACCTGGAAGTATCATAGGAGACAGAAAAGGGCCATTGATAATTTTTTTTTTTTTTTTTTTTTGAGACAGAGTCTTGCTCTGTCGCCCAGGCTGGAGTGCAGTGGCGTGATCTTGGCTCACTGCAAGCTCCACCTCCCAGGTTTACGCCATTCTCCTGCCTCAGCCTCCGGAGTAGCTGGGACTACAGGCGCCCGCCACCACTGCCGGCTAATTTTTTTGTATTTTTTTTGTAGAGACGGTGTTTCACCCTGCTAGCCAGGATGGTCTCGATCTCCTGACCTCGTGATCTGCCTGCCTCGGCCTCCCAAAGTGCTGGGATTACAGGCGTGAGCCACCATGCCCGGCCAGGCCATTGATAATTTCGAAGGTATTGTGATGAGAAACGAACACATGCCCTGGATTCTGGAAATAAAAATTTGAAAATTTATTCAGAGTAAGAATCACCAAAGTCTCTTGGCATAAATGCTAAAGAAAAGTTTTATGTAGGTAAAGGATTGCTACTTCTATTGCACATGTGGTAGCATATTGCAGATCAACTCTCCGGTTAAGAACTAGAAGTTTTGTACAAATATATATATTTTTAGATGTGTTCAAGGTATTATAGACCTGGCAAGGCAATTCGACATGAGGACTCAGCATCGCAGAGAGAAGGAAAGCAAAGAGATAGAAGATCTGTGCCATTTTCCCTCAAGGCATTTTCCAATAGTAAGCGCACGGGGCTGAGACCCTAGGAAGCAGAGCAGAAAACAGTGGCTAATGAGCTGGAAAGCTGAGCAGATTTTCCACAGTTTCACAGAGCTGGAGAAACAAAAATTAGAGTTCAGGAGCAACCAAGAAGAGAGGAGTCTGATGAAGATGTAGACTTCAAATTAGTGCCTCAAAAGGGATATACCCTAGGAGCAAAAGTGAACAAGGCTAACGTAAGTTATAACAAAGACTGAAATTCCATTTCAAACAAATTCAATCCCAAACTAGATTAGGCACTCTATCCCCACTTTAACTGCCTACTAGAAGCAGAATAAATCCTTTCTGGAAGAAAATAATATCAAATAGCGCTTTAGATAATCTCAACTTTTCACATGCAAAATCTGACATCTACCAATAGTCATCAGGCTTCCCACGAGTAGGACCATATGACGAAAAATGAGAAAAAAGTAGACAATAGAAACAAAGCCTTAGAGGATCAAGACATCCACTTTAAAATAACTTCAATTAATAGACTTAATAAAATATAAGACAAAATGGAGAACTTCACTTGAAAAATAGAATTTATAAAGAATTAAATGGAAATTTTAGAACAGAAAAACATAATTGATAGTAAGAATAAAATAGGAAGATATAAAAATCTTTCAGTGGCCAGGCACGGTGGCTCACGCCTGTAATCCTCAGCACTTTGGGAGGCTGAGGCAGGTGGATCAGCTGAGATCAGGAGTTCAAGGCCAGCCTGGCCAACATGGCAAGACTCTGTCTCTATGAAAAATAAAAAATTAGCTGGGCGTGGTGGCAGGCGCCTGTAATCCCAGCTACTTGGGAGCTGAGGCAGGAGAATGACTTGAACCTGGGAGGTGGAGGTTGCAGTGAGCCGAGATCGCGCCATTGCATTCCAGCCTGGGCAACAAGAGCGAAACTCCGTCTCAGGAAAAAAAAAAACAAAAAACACCTTTCAGCACAGCAAAATAAAATAATAAAAAAAATTTACTCTGAATGAATAGAAGAATTGAAAATAGAGAAATGGGTATAAATGGCACGTGAGATGCTGAAAATTTGACAATCAACATCTAAAAAGGAGTCAAGAGGAAGAATGGTAAGGACCACTCTTTGAAACTTTCCCCAAACTTATGAAACATACCAAGTTAAAGGTTCAAGAAGATTTATAAACCTCACACAGGACTTTTTAAAAGAAAAAATAAATAAGCAAAGCTAGGCATATTATAACTCAAATTGCTAAAAACTATAGATTGGAATGAACTAACTTTTTCTGTAAAGAGCCAGATAGAAAAATTCTTTTTAATTGAGGTTTTCACCATTAAACGCGATGACAAAAACTGCAATTACTTTTGCACCAACCTAATAGTTTAGATTTTGAGGGTCATACTATCTCTGTCACAACTATTCTGCTGTAAGCAGCCATGGATAACATGTAATCAAATGGCCATGGCTGTGTTCCAATAAAACCTTACAAATATACGCATTGGGCCAGATTTAATCCATGGGCCATAATTTGCCACAGACAAAGAGAAAATTTTAAAAGCAGCCAAAGAAAGGAAAACATCACTTTCAATGAAGCAACAGTAAGACTGATAGTTGACTTCTCAACAGAAGTGATAAAAGCTAGAAAACAATGAAAATGCATTTTTAATTTGCTGAAGAAAAATAACTGCCACATTTCAAATTCAATTTGATGGATTATAAAATATCTCTTAAAAATGAAGGCAAAATAAAGATGTTTCCAGCCAAGCAAAAACTATTTGTCAAGAGAAGAATTTCACTAAAATAAATACTGAAGAGAATACTTCAGGCAGAAGTAAAATGATGCCAGAGAGAAGCACAAAAATAAAGAAATGAAAATTACTAAACGAATAAATATGTGCATAAATTTAAGTAACTCCCTATTGTACTAAATAATAAGGCTTATGGTGACTAAAGTGTATATAGAATTAAAATACAAGACAATAAATGAAAGGAATCAGAAAAATTAAAAAGAATTAAAGAGTTCAAAAGTTAGAATTTTCTGGGAAGTGGTAAAGCTATTACCATATTTTGTAATCTATTAAGTTAAAAATATATGTTGTGATCTCTGGGATAACAACTAAAATGGAAATAATTTTTAACTAACAGAGAGAGAAGAACTTTTTTTTAAGTTTGATTAGATAAAAGGCAAAATAGAAGGAAAGGAGAACATAAAAGCAAAAATATATAAAAGTAGTAAAATGATAGACTTAAACCCACTTAATTATATTACATCAAATGTAAATAGATGAAATATTCTCCAGGGGGGGAAAAAGACAAAGTTAGTCAGTATACACAAAAAGTTAAAATACTATGTAACTTAGAGGAGACATCTTAAATAAAAGGATACAAAAGGCAAAAAGTGAAAGAATTGGAAAATATTTGTCATACAAATACTCATCTAAGTATTTGTGGAGTAGATATAATAAAATTAAATGAATTAGACTATAACGCAAAAAGTATTACTTGAGATAACAAAGAGCATTTCATATTGATGACAGAGCCAACAAAATGAAAATTAAAATATTATTTGTATGCACCAAAAATATAGCTTAAAATATGTAGGAAAAATTAACAAAAATGAAAGATAAATAGACTGATCCATAATCAGAGTAGGAAACTTTTACACATATTTTTAAATAATTGTTAGAACAAATTTAAAAAGTAAAGATATTATACATATGAATAAATATCAGCCAATTTGCATATATAGGCAACTGTACTCAATGATGAAAGAGCATGTATTTTTTCATGTACCTACAAAATTATAAAAATTTACATTGTGCTAAACTAGAAAACTACGGTCAACACATGAGGGAAAAAATAGAACCATTTAAGACATACTTTCTGACTGCAATGGAATTAAGCCAGAAATCCAAAAGTCATGTAGAAATCCCAACTGCTTGGAAAATAAATATTGAATTTCAAAATAACCCCGAGTCAAAGAAGATACCTTGTTGTAAATTACAAGGTGAAAAGTATTAAGTTTAAATAATAATTTCAGGATAATTTAATAGTAATTATTGAGTAATAATAAAAATAAAGCATGTTAAGAATTGTGGGATACTTTTAAAGCTGTGCTTACAATGATATTTGTAACTTTAAATACAAACATTAAAATAATAGGCTAAAATCATTTACAGAATACAAACCTCAAGAAAATAAAATTAACTAGACTCTAATAAAATAAAATAACAGAAATAATAAAGATAAAAGACAAAAATAATAAAATTGAACATAAATTTTAAATATAGAAAATCTAAACAGCCAAAAGTTGGTTCTTTGAGGAAACAATATAAAACATAGACTAATCCCAAAACAGAAAGAGATAAAACATAAATCACCAATAAAAGAATAAAAATACTGAGATCATACAGGTATTATAAGAGAAATAAGGGGAAATTATGAAGAACTTTATGCAAATAAATTCAAAGATACAGAAGAAATGGAAGAAGTGTAGAAAAAATACAACCTACAAAACTAGTAAGGAATAAAAAGAAAATGGAAATTGTTCTATATCTATTTTAAAAATTGAATCCTAAGAAAATTCCCAATTCAGAGGGCTTCACCAATAACTTTTATCAAAAGTAAATAAAGAAAAATACCATTCTGACACAAACTTTTCCAGAGAAGAAAGGAGAGAAGAATTCAACCTGTTTTATGAAACCAGCATAAACTTGATCCCACAAACTGACAAAGCTATCACATAAAAAAAGTTACAAGTCAATTCTCTATATAAAATATTATCAAATCAAATCCAAGTACATACAGAATTAACAATGCATCATGACCAAGTAAGATTGATTCCATAATTTCAATGTTGATATCATATTAAAAAGTCAAACAAGCTTTCTGCGAAGATGAAACAGATATAATTTCTCCCATTCCTCCTAGAAAGTACAAGAAAAAAGCTTGGATATTATATATATAAAACAAACATTAACAAAAGAAAAAAAACTCTCAAATCCTGGGAATTCAAGCCCCATGGAATGGTGTAGTATTGATTTCTCTAAATTACCTTTTTGTTTCATATGTCTTGGATTGCTGCTGAAGAAGCCAGCAACCTAATAAGACCAATAATTACAGTCAAAAAAGCCACATCAAAATTCTGTTTTCTGAAGCCATAGAAAGAGGAAAGGGGCAACTTAGGAAGACAGAAAACTTTTAAACAATGGCTACTCTATTCTAGGCAAAGATCACACAAAACATTTGACTTTCACCTCCACCCACCCTATCAAAGGCCAAGCGATATCCTAGACTTCAACTCTTTCCAAGTAGTAACAAGACAACACAACCTATCCACCAGGGTGGTAGCAGAGAGCAATAATAGGTCAGGAAAAGGCAAATTTACTTCTACTGAACAGTAACTCAGACCCCCTCATGCTGTCAGTAAAGACTACATGGGAAACTTGGATTTCCACTCTCATACAAAAGTTATGAAGGGTCTGTACCTTCATTGACATAATGTAAGATACACCACTGACATAATGTAAGAGGAGAGGAAGTGGAGAGTCGGGACTTTCACAACTGCCTATCTGTAATGAAACGACCCTGACAGTGGTGTCAGCAAAAGTCATGAGGGAAGAAGTAATAAGACATTCCTGTTTCTGCTAGCCAGAAAGGTATGGAGATTCAGGATTCCCACCAACACCAGGCAGTAATAAGGAAACTGCATCCTTTGGGTTTCAATTAATACAGAGGTGGGAATCTTGGATTCCACCCCTACCCACAGATATAAGGTGGTGTTCCCTCATTTACCTGATGAATTGATGTGAGAAAAAGATAGCAAAAATAGAAGGGTTAAATATGATCCATAGTCTCATAACACAATATTCAATGTGTTTGGGTTCATTCCAAAATGACTCATCAACAAAGAACCAGGAAGATCCCAAAAATAATGAAAAATAAACAAATTGATAATAATACTGAGATATTGGAGATGCAAGAAGTATCTGATAAGCCATCATAAAAATGCTTCAACAAAAATGACAAACACACTTGAAACAAATGAAAAAATACATTTAAGTCTCAGAAATAAAATCCTAGTAAAGAAATAAAAATATTTAAATAATAAAATGAAAATTTTAGAAGTAAAAGTATGTAACCAAAATTTTAAAAACTCTAATGGATAGGCTCAATAGCAGAATGGAGTGGAATAGATTTATAAAACAAGTACTTCCAGACCTAAAAAAGACACAGACAGCCAAACAATAATAGTGGAGGAATTTAACACCCTTCTAACAGCATTAGATAGATCACCAAGGGAGAAAACTCACAAAGAAATTCTAGACTTAAACTCAAAACTTCACCAATTGGACCTAACAGATATGTATAGAATACTCCACCCATCAACCACAGAACATACATTCTTCTCATCTGCACATAGGACATACTGTAAGATGGACCATATGCTCTGACATGAAGCAAGTCTCAATAATTTCAAAACAATTGAAATCATATCAGCCATTCTCTTGTACTACAGTGTAATAAAAATAGAAATCAATACCAAGAAGATCTCTCAAAAACCACACAATTACATGGAAACTAAACAAGTTGCTCCTGAATGACTTTTGGGTAAACAACAAAATTGAAAAGAAAGCAAAAAATTCCTTGAAACAAGTGAACATAGAGATATAGTATACCAACATCTCTGGAATGCAGTGAAAGCCATGTTAAGAGGAAACTTTGTAGTGCTAAACACCCACCTCAAAAGAAAAATATCAAATTAACAGTCTAGCATCACACCCAGAGAAACTAGAAAAACAAGAACAAACTGACTCCAAAGCTAGTAGAAGAAAAGAAATAACTGAAATCAGAATGAAACCAAACAAAGTTGAGGCCCCAAAATTTATATCAAAAAATCAACAAAACCAAAAGTTGGTTTTTTGAAAGGATAAACAAGATCAATAGACCGCTAGCTAGATTAACAAAGAAAAAAAAAAGAGATAGACCAAATAAGCATAATCAGAAATGAGAAAGGCAGCATTACAACCAATTCCACAGAAGTACAAAAGATCCTTTATGCACACAAAACTAGAAAATTTAGAGAAAATTGATAAATTTCTGGAAACATAGAATCTGCCAAAAATGAATAAGGAAGAAATTAAAACCCTGAGTAGGTCAATATCAAGTTCTAAAATTGAATCAGTAATAAATAAGCTACTAACCAAAAAAAGACCCAGATCAGATGAATTCACAGTCAAATTCTACCAGATGTAGAAAGAAGAGCTGGTATCAATTCTACTGAAACTATTTTAAAAAATTGAGGAAGAAGGACACCTTTCTAACTCAGTCTACAAACTGGCATCACCATGATACCAAAACCTGGCAAAGACACAACAGAAAAAGAAAACCAGAAGCCAATATCCCTGATGAACATAGACACAGAAATCCTCAACAAAATACTAGGAAACTGAATTCAACAGAATACCAAAAAGTTAATTAATCATGATCAAGTAGGCTTGATTCCTGGGATGCAAGGTTAGTTCTACATACACGAATCAATAATTATGATTCACTACATAAACAAAATTAAAAGCAAAAGCCATACAATCATCAAGAAACATGGATAAAGCTTTCAATAAAATCCAATATCCCTTCATGATAAAAACCCTCAATAAACTAGGCACGAACGGAATATAATAATAACAGCCATCTGTGACAAACACACGCACAGTCTACATCATACTGAATGGGCAGGAAAAAAACCATTCCCCTTGGAACAAGATAATGATGTCCACTCTCACCCCTCCTATTCAACATAGTAATGGAAGTGCCAGCCAGAGCAATCAGGCAAGAGAAAGAAATAAGAGACATTCAAAAAGAAAAAGAAGTCAAATTTTCTCTCTTCACAGGCAATATGACCCTATATTTAGAAAATCCTCAAGATTTCACCAAAAGTCTCCTGGACATGAAAATCAATTTCAGTAAAGTTTCAGCACACAAATTCAACTAAAAAATCAGCAGCATTTCTATATACCCATAATGTTCAAGCTGAGAGCCAAATCAAGAGTGCAGTCTCATTTTCAACAGCCACCAAAAATAAAAAAAAATACCTAGGAATACATCTAACCAAGGAGATGAAAAAATCTCTACAAGGAGAACTACAAAACACTGCTAAAAAAAATCAGAGTTGACACAAACAAATGGAAAAATATCCCATCCTCATGAATTAGAAGAATAAATATCATTAAAATGGCCATACTGCCCAAAGCAATGTATAAATTCAATGCTATTCCTGTCAAACTACCAACGTCATTTCCCACAGAACTAGAAAAAACTATTCTGAAACTTATATGGAACCAAAAAAGAGCCCAAATAGCTAAAGCAATCCTCAGCAAAAAACAAACAAAAAAACAAAAGAACAACAACAACAACAACAAACAACAAAGCTAGAAACATTACCCTACTTCAAACTATACTACAAGGCAATAGTAACCCAAACAGCATAGTACTGGTACAAAAACGGACACATAGACCAATGGAACAGAAAAGAGAATGAAGAAATAAAGCCACACACTTATAGCCATCTGATCTTCGACAAAGCTGACAAAAATAGGCAATGCAGAAAGGACTTCCTGTTCAACACGGTGCTGAGATAGCTGGCTAGGCATATGCAGAAGAATGAAACTGTCTCCTACCTTTCACCATATACAAAAATTAACTCAAGATAAATTAAAATTTTAAATGTAAGATCTCAAACTATAAGAATCCAAGAAGAAAACCTAGGAAACACCATTCTGGACAGTAGCTTTGAGAAAGAATTTATGACTAAGTATTCAAAAGTAATTGCAACAAAAATGAAAATTGGCAGGTGAGACCTAATTAAACTAAAGAGCATTTGCACAACAAAAGAAACTGTCAAAAGAGTAAACAGACAACCTACCAAATGGAAGAATGTATTTGCAAACACTGCATCCAAAAAAGATCTAATATTGGGGATCTTTAAGGAACTTAAACTAGCAACAAAACCCAAATAACTCCATTAAAAAGTTGGAGAAGACATGAATAGACACTTCTCAAAAGAAATACAAGTGACCAACAAACATGAAAAGATGCTCAACATCTCTAATCATCAGAGAAATGCAAGTCAAAACCACAATGAGCTATCATCTCCTAACAGTAAGGCTATTATTAAAAAGTCAAAAAACAACAGTTGCTGGCAAGACTGTGGAGAAAGGGAATGCTTATACAGTGTTGGTTCTACATACACAAATCAATAAATATGATTTGTAAATCGTATGTAAATTAATTCAGCCACTGTGGGAAGCAATTTGGAGATTTCTCAAAAATCTTAAAACATTACTACTATTTAACCTGTCAGTTCAATTATTGGATATAAATCCAAAGGGAAACAAATCATTCTATCAAGAAGACACATGCACTCTCATTTTCATCGCAGCACTATTCACAATAGCCAAGACATGGAATCAACCCAGGTGCCCATCAATGGTGCACTGGATAAAGAAAATGTAAATACACACCATGGTATACTATGCAGCCATAAACACAAACAAAATTATGTCCTCTGCAGTAACATGGATGCAGCTGGAGGCCATTATCCTAAGCGAATTAACATAGGAAAAGAAAACCAAATACTGCGTATTCTCACTTATAAGTGGGAGCTAAACATTGAGTACTCATGGACATAAAGATGGCAACAGTGGAAACTGGGGACTACTAGAGGGGGAAGGGAGGAAAAGGGCTGAAGACCTAAGTCTTGGGTACTATGCTTAATACCTGGGTGATGAGATCACTCATAACCCAAACCTCAGGATTACACAATATACCCAGATAACAAACCTGCACATGTATCCCCTGAATCTAATGTAAATGTTGAAAGAAAAAAGAATCCAGATAAAGAAAAACAAAATAAACACAAAGCAAGCAGAGAGAAGGCAATGATAAAGACAAAAGCAAAATCTATGACACTGAAAACAGGAAAACAATAAAAAATCAATGAAACAAACAGCTAATTCTTCAAAGACATCAATAAAATTGATCAGCCTCTAGCAGGGCTAACAAAAGAAGAGATAGAGAGAAGACACAAATTACCAATATCAGGACTAAAACAGGGGATATTACCACAGACATTGCAAATATCAAAAGGATAATAAATAAATACCCCGAACAATTCTACGTATAAAAATTGAACCACTTAGATGCAATGAAACAATATCTAGAAAAACACAAACCAGTACAACTCTGTATAAAATAGATCATTTGAGTAGTCCTATTTTTTTTTTTTTTTTTTTTTTTTTTTTTTTTTTTTTTTTTTTTTTTATGTATCTTATTTGATATGTCCATAATACCTATTAAGAAAAAATACTAAATATAAAAAAAGACCATGCATATTAAGAAGCAAAGCTGGAGGCATCACGCTACCTGACTTTAAACTATACTACAAGGCTACAGTAACCAAAACAGCATGGTACTGGTACCACAACAGAGACATAGATCAATGGAACAGAACAGAGCCCTCAGAAATGATGCCGCATAGCTACAACTATCTGATCTTTGACAAACCTGACAAAAATAAGAAATGGGGAAAGGATTCCCTATTTAATAAATGGTGCTGGGAAAACTGGCTAGCCATATGTAGAAAGCTGCAACTGGATCCCTTCCTTACACCTTATACAAAAATTAATTCAAGATGGATTAAAGACTTATATGTTAGACCTAAAACCATTAAAATCCTACAAGAAAACCTAGGCAATACCATTCAGGACATAGGCGTGGGCAAGGACTTCATGTCTAAAACACCAAAAGCAATGGCAACAAAAGCCAAAATCGACAAATGGGATCTCATTAAACTAAAGAGCTTCTGCACAGCAAAAGAAACTATCATCAGAATGAACAGGCATAAATGAAAATTTGCAACTCTCACAAAAAAAGAAATAAGAACAAAAATTTCAAAAAAAAAAAAAAAAAAAAAAAAAAAAAAAAAAAAAAAAAAAAAAAAAAAAAAAAAAAAAAAAAAAAAAAAAAAAAAAAAAAAAAAAAAAAAAAAAAAAAAAAAAAAAAAAAAAAAAAAAAAAATAATAAAAACTCCCAAAAAAGAAAATGTGCAAGTTCAATTGTTTCAGGGGAGAATTCTTCCAAATGTTTAAAAAATTAATTATAAACTTCTACACAATCTCCTGCAGAAAATAAAAAAGAGGAAATATTTTTCAATTAATTTTACGAAGCTAGTGTTACCCTGATACCAAAATTAGACAGTTAAAAAAAAAACCTCTAGACTAATATGTCATAAATATCAACATAAAATTCAACAAAACAAAAGCAAATAGAATTTAGCAATATATAAAAATAATCAAACTGGTTAAGTGGGGTTTAGTGCAGTGATGCAAGGCTGGTTTAATATTCAAAAATGAATATAATTCACTGCATTAACCAGCTGAAGAAGAAAGATCATGAGCATATCAATCAATGCAGAAAAAAAACGACAAAATTTGGCATCCCTTCTTGATTTAGGCTTTCAAAAAAAATAGGAATAGAGAGGAACGCCCCCAACTTAATAAAGACTACACCTACCACTAAAAGTTATATTCCTAATGTCATTGTGAAAGTTCTATCCAGTGCAACAAGTCAGGAAAAGAAAACAAAAAGCCTATGGAGGTTAAAAAAAAAAAAAAAAGGGATTAAAGTCTTCCTATTTGCAGATGAACTAACTGACGATGTAGAAAATCCTAAGGAATCTACAGAATCTCCTAAAATAATGAATGAGTCAAGCAAGGTCATGGGATACAAGGTCAACAGACAATACTACGTCACATTTCTATATACTAACAATACACGTGCAGAAAGTTTAAATAGAGCACAATGCCATTTTAATTGCTCCAAAGAAAATGAAATTCTTAGTTATGTACTGAATAAATCACATACAGAATCTATATGCTGAAAATTCCAAAATGCTACTGAAAGAAATCGAAGAGCTAAATAAATGGAGGACACTAAGTTTATGGACTGTAAGATTCACATAGTAAAGATGTCAGGTCCCCTAGACTGACATACAGGTTGGACACAATTCTTGTCAAAATCCCAAGAAATTTTCTTGTAGCTGTAGACAATATTATTCCACAGTTTATAAGGAAAGACAAAAGAATTAAAGCAGATAAAATACTTTTGAAAAAGGAGAGTAATGTCAGAGAAACCTGTCTACCTAATTTTAAGACATACTGTCTAGCTAAAATAATCAAGGCAGTGAAATAAATACATATATCCATGGAACAGAAAAGGAACAAAAATTCAAATAAATTAGAAATAGACTCGTATAATATGCCAAACTGATTTTTGACAAAGGTTCAAAAGCAATTCAACCGAGCCCTTTCAAAAACTGATGTGGAAAATTTAGACAGCTATAGGTTTTTTTAAAAAATGAACCTTGACCTTATATTCACATGTTATACAAACAACCCAGAATGAATCATGAACTTAAGTGTAGAACATAAAACTCTAAAAATGAGGGGGAAAAATGAGAAAATATTTGGTATCTAAGGCTGAGCAAAGAGTTTGTGGACACAACACCAAGAGCATGATCCATAAGAGAAAACATTGATAAATTTACGACACATCATAGACAAAAATTAATATCCAGAATATAAAGCATGGTGTAATAGTCAGGGTTCTCTAGAGGGACAGAACTAATAGGATAGACATATATATGAAGGGGAGTTTATTAAGGAGTACTGACTCACACGATCACAAGGTGAAGTTCCACAGTGGGCCATCTGCAAGCTGAGAAGCAAGGAAGCCAGTCCGAGTTCCAAAACCTCAAAAGTATGGAAGCCGACAGTGCAGCCTTCAGTCTGTGGCTAAAGACCCGAGAGCCCCTGGCAAACCACTGGTGAGTCCAAGTGTCCAATAGCTGAAGAACTTGGAGTTTGATGTTCAAGGGCAGGAAGAATCCAGTACAGGAGAAAGACGAAGGCCAGAAGACTCAGCATGTCAAGCCCTTCCACGTTCTTCTGCATGCTTTTATTCTAGCCATGCTGGCAGCTGATTAGATGGTGCAGACTGAGGATGGGTCTGCCTCTCCCAGTCCACTGACTCAAATGTTAATCTCCTTTGGCAACACCCTCACAGACCTACCTAGGAACAATGCATTCAATTCAATCAGGTTGACACTTCAACCCCATCAAGTTGACACTCAATATTAACCATCACACATGGATAAAAAATTTAGAATTGTTCAATCATCAGTAATCAGGAAAATTCAAAATTTAAAAATGGCATACTATTTCATACCCATCAGAGTAATTTTTGCCAAAAATCTTAAAGAGGTAAGTGTTTGCAAGGCTATAAAGATAAAGGAACTCTTGGGTATCCTTCTGATGGTACAATAACAGTTTGAAACTCCACGGAGATGGAAGGTTCATCTGTTATCTGGTAACATTAAGCTTATGCATACCTTATGGTTTAGAAATTTTATATCTGGAGATATTTGCCTAGAGGAACTTCCAACCATGGAAATATGAACAGTGATGTTCTTTGTAATTATGTTTTATAATAATTTTTAGAAAGGAAACACACTAATGAAAGATGGATAAATAAACCATGAACTATTCCCGTGATGATACATGTATCATTTCAAATAAATTAGAAATATCTTTGTCCATATGGATTAATATAGCTAACCATTTAATGAAAGACAAAATCCTGCAGAAGAATGATACTATTAAAAATATTAAGTTTTTATGTATTAAAAAATTTTTATTTTTAGTTTCCATAGGTCATTGGGGAACAGGCAGTGTTTGGTTACATGGTTAAGTTCTTTAGTGGTGATTTGTGAGATTTTGGTGCACCCCCACCCAAGCAGTATACACTGCACCGGATTTTTAGTCTTTTATCCTTCACACCCTTCCCAACTTTTCCCTGAGTCCCCAAAGTCCACTGTGTCATTCTTATGCCTTTGCATCCTCATAGGTTAGCTCCCACTTATGAGTGAGAACATACAGCATTTGGTTTTCCATTCCTGAGTTATTCCACTTAGAGTAATAGTCTCCAATCTCATCCAGGTCACTGCAAATGCCATTAATTCATTCCTTTTTATGGCTGATTAGTATTCCATCATATACATATACCACAGTTTCTTTATCCATTTGTTGATTGATATATATCAAAATAATGATGTTTTTTCCAAAGAGGGAAAAAGAAATTGAGAGAGAGAATGAAATTTGAAGTCATTACAGCAAATTATTAACAGCTGTTCATCCTAGCTAGTCTCTACATAGATGTTTATAATAGTATTTTCTTCAACTTTCCATTGCTAGCAGATTGTAGCATAATGAATGAAATCAGCAGTCTTTCTAATTTATCTTCCATCAGCTGCCACTCATCCTTTAGAGGCAGGATTTTCCTCACCTCTCTCTCAACACACTACACTGCACCCACCATTCAATGCCACTTACCACCAACTTGTTTAAAGAATCATTGCATTCTCACATTTATACGCTAATGGGGAAATCTAAATTTGGCAATACATTTAGGCATCTATTGTAATTTAAGCTTAATTTTTAAAAAATTACCAGTAATATATCAGCATACTCTCATTAATGGAACCATAAACAGTAAAAATAAAGTAGAAGTTCTGCTTGAAGCCCAAAACTCTTAACTCCTAGGTTCCATTTGCCCCTCCAGAGAAAATCATTGTTATCAATTTAAAGCAGGGTTTCTCAATCTCAGCACTATTGACATAGTGAGTGAAATGATTTTTTTGTTGCAGGGTTGTCCTGAAGGCTGTTTAGTCTCATCCTTGTTTAGGGCATTGTATCCCCTAGGTGCCAGCAGCATTTCCCTTGGCCCCATTTGCAACAACCAAAAATATCTCTAAGCATTTCCAAATGTCCCCTCGAGGGCAAAATCAGTCCTGGTTGGAAATTGCTATCCACAGTGTATCATTTGAGATGTTTTACCATACATTTATTTATAACACTTTATACACATACTAAAATATATAGGGATTTGTGTATATATTTTTAAATATAAATGTTATCCTACTATACATATTTTGAATCTTGATTTCTTTCATTTAATAGTAGGTTTCACAAATCTTCACTATTTTTGTTAACTATGTATTATTCCTTAGTATGGATACACTACTTTTTCTTAACCACTCTGTTGTCATAGAATATTTGAGTTGACTTAGGGACTTTCAACCTGCTAGAAAAGATGCTTCACATTATTGTTCCCATTTGTGCCTAACATCAGTGCTTTCCCAGTCTGTGTAAGATTTTCTTTTCCTTTCTACTTCTACCAGACAGAATAAAAATATGCAACACCAATATTTCAATATGCCCTCAGTAATCTCTTGCATGTTTCCTAAATTATTCTCCCCCCCATCCTCTCCTTTCTGATGAAGGAGCCACAATGTCTAGGTATAAATAGGTTTTGGGTTTTAGTCAGGCACTACCTATCAGAGTCTGTTTTCTTTCCTCGGGTGTTTTAAGGCTAAGCGTTATTGCATCTATAAATCACCCATTCAGGGACTCATTTCCCCTGAAAGGGCCTAAGAGCCTCTGGGGTGTCCTGTATTTGAGAAAACATTGATCTGAGCTGGAAGCTATGTGGCAGAGTGAAAAAGATTCTAGATCAGAAGTGAAATGAGCCAGGATAAGAAATGAAAAGAGCCAGGTTCAGCCCTCATTTGCTGTAGACAAGTTTTTCTCTACTGTGAGCCTCAGTTTCCTCATCAGGAAGGATTTACGTAAGATAGTTTCTTAGCATTTCACCAGGGTGAAGCTCTGAGGCTTCATAACTCCTCCTATATTTGAACATCATAGTTTAATGCAGATTTCCTTCAACGATCTGTTCATTCAAATATTGAATGTTCCTCTGGCTATCTGTATAGACAGAATTGAGAGTTACAGCAGTTTCCTGTGTAATTCAGTCAGATAGTCTAATGATGAAAACTAAAAACCCATTTTATGGTGGCTTATCTGAAATAACAAGATTTTGCCTCAACTCTCAACTTAGCCTTTATCAATAAATACCACCTTTTATTATTCAAAATATTATTTCTTAGAATATATGCTATTTCTCTATATGTAAATGTATGTGTATTTCTCTGTATGTAAATGTCTTAAAAGTTGAATTTAATCAATCATTCATTTTTTCTTTTTTGTAAATCAGCTTGTGAAGGGTGCAAATACAGCTTTTTTTTTTTTTTTTTTTTTTTGAGACAGAGTCTCGCTCTTTCGCCCAGGCCAGACTGACAAATACAGATTTCTTATGTCACTTGCAAAACATGACTTTTTCTCCAAAACAAAAACTTATGCTAATAACCAGTTGCTAATTCTTTATCTGCATCTGATAGGGCTAATGGTCTTAGATGGTTTGCAGGCCATATCAATACCCCTATTCTATTATTAAGAGTACCCTTTTATGGTACATTCAGAAGAAAGCATCCCAAGGGAATTTATTCAGCAAAAGTGATCATAATTTTGATTCTATAAACGCCAAATTCTGAACACAGCTGATTGGACCATGAGACCTAAAAGCAGTCAACTCAAACACTGGGAAGTTACAAACAAGAAAGTCTGGATGGAGAGAATCTTCTCCATCAGGAATGCTAATGGTCAATTCAATTCACAATTGTTTGGTTTAGAGATAGAGAAAACCTATTTGTAGTGGGAGCAGAAGGAAATGCAGAGACAAGAAAGTGTGTAAATAGCAAGGTATCGAATCTAAGAAGAAATTAAAACAACAGGTAAGCTGACACCATAAATTAGAAAAGAGAATTTCAAAATGAAAGGTAAAGATTTGTGGAACAGAAACAATGATAAACTGAGTTGCTCTCTTGTGGAAGGATCCAGGGACTCTTGCTCATGGAAAAGCAATGAGGTAGCCTGGGCGTGGTGGCTCACACCTGTAATCCCAGCAGTTTGGGAGGTCGAGGCTGGTGGATCACTTCAGCTCAGGAGTTCAAGACCAGCCTGGCCAACGTGAAACCCCATCTCTACTAAAAATACAAAAATTAGCCAGGCATGGTGGCAGGCACCTGTAATCTCAGCTACTCAGGTAGGCTGAGGCAGAAGAATTGCTTGAACTCAGGAGGCAGAGGTTGCAGTGAGCCAGTGAGCCAAGATTGCACCACTGCACTCCAGCCTGAGTGACAGAGCAAGACTCTGTGTCAAAAACAACAACAACAAAAAATGAGGTAGACGGAAGGGCAGAGTGAATTCTGTTTCTAACTCTTAGTTGCTGGCACTGCAAATGCTGGGATCTCAGCTGCATATCCTTGAACTGAGTTGAGTAAACCATGGTACTGCAGGTTTAACCACATGCATAACGGAACAGAGAAAAGAAAAGGCCGCATATCCTAATAGTAAGTCTTGGGTGTGTTCTCTTCCCATTCTATTCCATACCTTTGATCTAAAGAAAAGTACCTAAAACAGGAATATACACCTCTAAGATTATAGCTCATGGTGGGAAACAAATAACTTCAGATAGAGTGGGAAGCAAGTCAAGGAGAAGTCACCCCACACTATAACAGAACAAATGCAATTTTTGGATAGAGCTGCCCACACGATGCATAAGCAAGATGACAATAAACAGCACAGCAAGTAGACTGAGAACTTTCTCCAATAAAGAGAAATTGAGATAATTGATAAGCCCAATCAGAAATTAAAAATAACTCAAGGATCAGAAGAAAATCCTCCCAAAATATTTTATGTTAGAGATTTTTAACTACCTAAATAAAATGAGACCTCTGAGATAAGATGATTTTTAAAAACTAAAAGAAGAAATTACAGAGCTGAAATAGCAAGTTTAATAACAAAACTATATCAGAAAATTGGGGGAGAGGTGATTGGAAGACGTAGAAAATTGCTAGTTTTCTAATGTTTTTTAGAAGGAAGCTAAAAGACAAAATTACAGTGTCATTTAAGACAATAATGACACCAAGTTCTTCATGTTTTTTATAATACTACTTTTTAAATTTAGAGGGATTATTGAGAAAAATAATACATATGTGGTAAAAACGTCTTGATATTCAATTCTTTCTATTTGAGTTTCTTTGATTTCTATTAAATTTATATAAAACCAAATTAACAATTATTTTAATTAACATTTATATAATGATGAATTTTTACAGAGTTTTTCTGGTCTTGTAATAATATATCTGTCTTCACATGTATACAGAGACATTTGGAATGGCATTCACCTAATAGTTATCAAAGTTATTTCTGTAGAGTGAAATTTGTTTTAAGTGAGTTTTTACTATTCTTTTACATGCTTTTATACATTTATTTAATTATTTAGAAAGTGCATGTTTTGCAAGAATAAAAAAATAAATAAACAGGCAGAGTGTGTCTCAAATCCTGAGATGAGATATACAAATATCTTTTCTTTCTACAGTTGTAATAAGAGACAATTTCAAGGAGCATTAGACAAATAATGCAAAAAGTCTTTAGTGCTTCCCAAAAAATAAATGTCAAGACACTTTATATTATCTCACACCATCATAAAACATTTAGAAATAGAATTCCAATGAGTATCTGTTCAAATGTTCAGCTTAGCTTTGTTTTTGAGACGGGAGTCTCGCTCTGTTGCCCAGGCTGGAGTGCAGTGGCGTGATCTCGGCTCACTGCAAGCTCGGCCTCCAGGGTTCACACCATTCTCCTGCCTCAGCCTCCTGAGTAGCTGGGACTACAGGCGCCCGCCACCACGCCCAGCTAATTTTTTCTATTTTTAGTAGAGATGGGGTTTTACCGTGTTAGCCAGGATGGTCTCGATCTCCTGACCTCGTGATCCACCAGCCTCGGCCTCCCAAAGTGCTGGGATTACAGGCGTGAGCCACCGCACCCAGCCCAGCTTAGCTTTTTTTATTTGTTTAAATCAGGAGCAGAGAGTGAGGTGTCCTCTTGAGAAGCTAAAGAACACTATGGATTGTCTACAAAGAAAAAAGAACCTGTACTCACACAGTGTATTTCATACTACTTAAGAGGGTCCATGAGTTCTGTAAAGGTGGCCCACTGGCACCAGATAACAAAATCCTGTGTGTGCTGGATTTCTCTGCAAGTAGTGACATTTTGGTTCCCAGAGTAGTCTTTGCACCCCCTACCTGTTGTTTATGAGGTTTTTATCCTCATGTATATTTGGGTGCTTCTGAGGACACATAATATAATCAGAAGCATGCAATCCACATGTCAAGAATGACACATTAGGACCAATAACTGAAAAGAAGATGTATTACTGATAAGAAAAAAAAATGTCCTAAACTAGAGCAGAAATCAGCCAAATGATTCTCTGAAGACACATGTGAAGCTTTATAAATGATGCACAGAAACATACTAAGGTGATCAAAGATAGTCATTGAGCATTCTTTGTCTCTGAGAATCACAATATCTTAAGACAGGAAAAAAAATGACAACAAATGAGTCTGTCTCCATTGCTGTCTGCCACCAAACCTAATTTTTCCATTCCAGTTTCAAATTCCCAAGGTGATAGCAATTCCATCACTTGCCTCAGGATATGAGTCTGTCATCTAGCACTGCCAGCAAGATGTTGCTGAGAATAAGCCTAAATGTTTTCATTATTTTCATCCCATTACTCCTAGTTATCCCCTACTGGGCCATTCTGAATACTGTAATTTCACTCTCATCTGTTTTTATTTCTTTCAAATATTCACAGGCTATCATTATTTTCCCCTGTATTTGTCCCTAAGCTCTTTTAATCTTTCCTCATAAGTAATCCCTGTCCATCATTTCTGTTTCCCTGAAGACATGGTAGAGAGTAGAGGGTGCCTTTCATTTTTTTTTTCATTGTGTAGGGAAATTATGGTCCATTTATAAAAGTTTCTTGGGAGATAAACCACCTAGATCCGGGTGAGATGGAAGATTTTGACAATGCATTACTTGTTCTGCCAATAATGGTTGAATTTGGGGGCTGTTCTCATACAATTGATCTCAATGGATCATTTGACACAGTTTATGATGCCGACAATATCTCAGAAAACCTCTCACTGGCCGGCTTTGTCGATGCTCACCACAGCAGTTCCATGATCCAAGTAATTTGCAGTGAAGACATGAGCTTCAAAGTAAATGCCAGCAAGAAATTCATGAGACGTATCGCCAATGAGAATGGAGAGCTTATTGAGCAGTGATGAGTTCAGTTTCAATTATTCAACTGTTTATCAGGCTTCCCTGACCAACAGTTATCCATAAAACAAATTCTTTGCACTTGGGAAGCATCCATGATTCCTCCTCTCATTTGGAAAGCTCTGAGAAATGCTATGGATAGTGATAAACTAATGCTTTTTATGCTTTCTGAGCTAGAAGAGATCATTACTGTTCAACTTACCAATTCAAATTAGATACCGGGGCTTAGCTGCATGTGTATCAAGATGGTGCAGAACACCCCTGTGACAATGAGTTGGAAAGCATTCATCTGTAACTGAACACTTCCTTCCCCTCCATATTTTTCACAGTTGGGTCACAGAATTGGAAAAGCTATTGGCACTGTGACTTAGTTCATAACCCACAATTAACAGACGTCTTTAGACAAAGCCAGACTTCAAAACCCAAGCTCAATAAAAATAGAATATTCTGAAAACTGCAGTTATTCCAAAGAAAATGAAAATGAATTCTAAGAAAATGATAAAGACTATTCTTCATCCACAACTATTCCTCAACATTCCTATGTGTTCCGGGACACTGAACTATAGATTTTTCTCCTGGGTTGTTTGGATTTTTTGTTTTGGCTTATTTTTGTTTTTATTGGTCCACTTTACTCACTTATTTTCTTCTTCTTGTTCCTGTAATTGTAACTGTTCCCGAATAACTTTTTTCTGAAGTGGATGTTTGATTTTGTATCATTTTCTCATTGTAGATTCATATTCCCTTTCATCATTAGCTTCACATGTGTGACTCCAAATCTCTATTCTATCCCTCAGTTAGAGACATATATGTTCAGCTGCTTGCTGAAAATCACCTGAAATTCTCAGAAGTAACGCCAAAGTACACTAGCTCAAACTGAATTAAACCTCCCACTCTATTTTCTCTATTTCTGCTTAATGTCTTCATTTTTCCATTTACCACTTTACAAAACCTAGTATAATCTTTGCATCTTTCTTCCCTCCTTTTCTACTTTTCTTCCTTCCCTAATAAACCAATTTGCTACCCAGTACTACTGACTTTCAAAAGAAAATCCTTCGATACATTACCCAAAGTCTGTTCACATTTTCAGTATCAAATGTGTTTGACAAATGTAGACTAAAAAATATATTAAATTGCAAGAAATCTTAGAGCTTTTAATATCATAATATAGATTATAGAATAGAATATGCAGTATTACCAAATTTATTGACAACGAAACCCCTTTTTAAGAGCAGCATGTGTTTTCTGGAACACACGATATGATGTTAGTTTTATCTACCTAAATTATCTAACTTTTAAAATACAGTTTCAGCGACATCTCTTTTTAGAATTACTATTCTTAAATGTATTGTTTTCTAAAATATCGTATCAACAGATGTATCTGATATTTTCTTTGCATACTTTGATACAGCCAAATGATCAGTTAGCATTTATCATTCATTTTCCTAACTGTATATCTTTACCTAGAACAGATCTTTCAACAAAGACCTTTTCCTTCTTTCCCTTCATCCCATGTCTTAACTTTCTGTTAAAATGTATTCACCCTTGAAGGCCCATATTAAGTGCCACCTTCTACAAGATAATTTTTCAAAGGAAATTTTTGGACAAATTAACAACTACTCTGTTCATTTGTTTTACAGGTTTATTGGGTATATGCAACTGCATGTGCATTTGCGTACTTCCCCCTACTGTTAATTCCAGTCTCTCTGAGGGCTGAAAAGTATATTACTCATTTTTGCATCTGTAATGTAATTTCAAAATATGCAGAAGAATCACTTAATAAAATTGAAAATAATTTCACAATTCAAAAGTTCCTAGTAAATTTGAAGTAAAAAAAAGTCTTCAACCTGATAAAGGGTTTCTATTAAACAACAGCAATAACAAATAACATCCTAAATGGAGAAGTGTTTAAAGCACTTTCTTTAAAATCAGAATTAGAATAAGATTTTACACCATTCAATCAACATTGCACTGGATGTCCCAGCTGGCAAAATAAGGTAGAAAAAGACATTTAAGGCATAACAATCGAAAAAGAGGAAATAAAATGTTCACTATTTGCAGATGACCTAATAATCTTCATGGAAAATTCAAATGAAACTCCAGATAAATTGTGAAGAGGCATTCTTCATACAAACGTATATGCTAGTAAACATATGAGTAGGTGTTCATATAAATATTATCAGGTGAATACAAACTGAAACTATGGTAAGAGAGCATTATTTTTTAAAAAACCTATTGATGAAAATTAGGAAATATAACAATACCAAATGTTTTAAGAAACATAAAGCATCAATAATTTTTAAACCTTGCTGACAAAAGCATAAACTGAAACCTTCACTTTGGAAAACAATTTAGAACAATTTTGTAAACTGCAACATATACATATCCTAAAAGCAAGGAAATTTCCTCTAGGTATATACACAAGAGAGACTTGTAAATGCACGTGGTAAACAAACACACGAATGTAAAAAAATTGTGATGTTTGTAACAGCAACCCAAATGCCTGATGAAAGAATGAATAAAATGTGATGTATTTGGAATATTGCGTGACTGTCGATATTTTTTAAAAACCATAGGGACATTCATTATCATGGAGAGATATTAACACTGCAATATGGAGTTCAAAGTCCTGGTTGGGTGTGCTGGCTCATGCCTGTAATCCAAGCACTTTGGGAAGCCAAGTCAGGAAGATCACTTGAGTCAGGAGTTCAAGAACAGCTTGGGCAACATAGTGAGACCCTGTCTCTACCAAAAAACAAACGAACAAACAAACAATTAAATTAAATGATCTGGTCATGGTGGGGTGGCATGCACCTATACTTGGGAGACTGAGGTGAGAGGATCACTTGAGCCCAGGAGTTCGAGGCTGCAATGAACCATGATCATACCACTGCACTCCAGAGCCTGGATGATAAGGAAAGAATCTGTCTCAAAAAAAAAAAAAAAAAAAAAAAACGCCCCAGAAGATTACAAACAGCCTCTCTTTTTACAAGTATTCAAAAAAATTAAATAACATGTTTTTGGGAATACATATATATGTAATAAAATGTAATAAGAAAAAGCAAAGAAAAGATTAAAGCTACTTATCTTCAGATGGGGAAGTAGGAGGATGGTATCAGGAAGGCCACAGAGGGTGTCATAAACCAAGGATTATAATTCATTAAATTCTGCTTACCTGTGTTTAAAATAAATAATGAATAAAAGACAGGAGTTGTAATGAACTGAATGGGAGAGTGAGGGAAGGGACTCTCAAGTTTCTGGCTGGAGCAATTCAGTGGATAATTATGCCATTTACTGAGATAGAAGATTTTGTTCTGAGGAGTATGAAACAACCAAGTGGACAAGTGAGAAACTCAGGGTGAAACTGGGGCTCACCTGGGTAAAGATGGCATGGAGGAGAAGCTACCACTGCTCCAATTCTCATCTCTCTGTGCCTGCCCACATGGCTAGACCACGTGTCCTGGCCAGCCTTGCAGCCAAATAATAATCATGTAACTAAGCTCTAGCCAATAATATGTGAGTGAAAATCTTATGACTTCTCCACTTTCGTTTTTCTTCTTGAGGCCTCAGAGGTGGTGTAACCTTAGGGTGGAAGGAGCCAATATCTTATAATCACTCTAACGAGCAAAGCCACTCAAATTATGCCTGTCTGGAATAGATATATAATCAAGAAATAAACTCTGTGTGTGTTTGAACCATTTTATATTTTTAGATCTGTATGTTAAAGTCGTCCCATCTATCCTGTCTAATATAGGAATTAGCACTTTCCAGTGAAGTACCGCTTTAACAAACTGATAAAATGCATTGCAATGTAGAACTCTTTGAATTTGCAACAGGTAGCACAGGAATAGATTTCACAGTTTGGAAAGGTGGAGAAATGTCTGGTAAAACCATCACCTAAAATCTCTTCAAAGGAAGATTGAGTACATACTGAACATACTGTTCTGGAAGCAGCAGATTGAATGAGCTAGAATATTAGTGCTTGTTGATTATTTCTTGCTGCTTATAGCAATAAATCACAAGCAATCATTTGCAGGCAGAAATTAAAGAACTTTACAGGGTTGAAGAAACAGTTTTCATTCTTCTGGACTACAAAGAATAGGAGACAATTTAAAGAAGGCCCATTAAGATTTCTCAGTTAAAAGAAACATAGGAACTAAGCCTTATGGGAAATATAGATTAAGGTTGTTACAATTTTACCCAACCCTTTTGTTTCAGATAGCCTCATGATAAATGCCATTAATCTGGCAGAAAGAAACATGAGGACAAGGAAGAAAAGAAATATGGGAGACATATCCAGGCAAAAACTTAGGGCATAGCTGCTGCCACCCAGAGCTTCCTAGAAGTAGATAGATCCAAAGCCCACGAAATTTTTCAGAGAATTGTATTGTCAATGAAACTATTGGCCTGGCCTTAAGATGTCTTCAACAGCTCAAGTTATAAAATATCCCAAGGGCTCAAAACCTGCAGTAGCAGCAAGCAGGCTGGAAAAGTGCAGAATGAGCACCTATAAGCACTTTAGAAGTGGCCAAGGGAGAAATAGACAAGGAGGAACATCCTAGAGGGAGTGCCTCCCAGACAGCTGAATGAAGTCTTTTTTTTTTTTTTTTCCCTTGGAGACACAGAGTAAACTGTGTTTTGATTGCGATCTAACATGAGGTCAAGTGTGGAATTTTCCACTTGTTGTATCCAGATTTTGGATTTTTGGATTAGGGATGTTCAACCTGTACCACATGTTCTCATTTACATGTAGAATCTCAAACAACATCACTCAAAGAGACAGAGACTAAAATGATAGTTACAGAGGCTGGGAGGTGAGGGAAATGGGGAGCTAATAGTCAAAGAGTATAAAATCTTAGGAGGAATATGTTTTAGTTTTTATTTTTGGTGATCTTTGGCACAGAATAGTGAACATAGTTAATGATAATGTGCTGTACATTTCAAAATTGCTAAGAGAGTACATTTCAAATGTGCTCACCACAAAAAAGATAAGTATTTGAGGTGGTGGATATGTTAATTAACTTGATTTAATTACTCCACATTATTTTCATAAACCATGATAACACCCTGTACCCCATAAATATATACAATTACAAATTGTCAATTTACAATAAAATAAAAAATAAAAATAATGAAGTTGGTACATTAATTAATATACCACCTGAAGGTCTAACACAATATTGGTTCTCATTAGACATTTTTTTCTCTATTTATTTATTTATTGAGACAGTGTCTTGCTCTATCACCAGGCTGGAGCGCCGTAGTGCGATCTCGGCTTACTGCAACCTCCACTTCCGGGGTTCAAGTGATTCTCCTGCCTCAGCCTCCTGAGTAGCTGGGACTACAGGCACGTGCCACCATGTCCAGCTAATATTTTTGTACTTTTAGTAGAGACGGGGTTTCACCACATTGGTCAGGATGGTCTCGATCTCCTGACCTTGTGATCCACCCGCCTCGGCCTCCCAAGGTGCTGATATTACAGGCATGAGCCACCGCGCCCAGCCTCTATTTATTTGAGTGTATCTTTTATTCAAATAAATGTTTCATGTATTCAGAATTATGAAAAGGCTGCATACACACACAGTAGATAACCTTGTCTCTGAATTTAAGGCGCTCACAGATAATTGAGGAAATAAGACGCTTAAAATAAAAGCCAATGATATAGTATAGAATTCAGCCAACTCTTGCCTTCAAATGCCACACTTGATTTTCTCCTACAGTTTCCATACACAACAGTAATTATAAACTTAAATACCACCCATAATTTTTGCATATTAAATGCTACCATTTATTCCCTAGTTCCACATCTATAAGAGAAGAGGACATTCTATGAAATGATAAAGAAAAAAAAAAAGTGTGGAGGAGAGAATCTGCTGTTTGCTTAGGGAAGACTTATCCAAAGACAATTAATTGCCTTGGAAACTTTTTCTTCTTACCCAACGTGATGGGAGCAGGGAGCCATGCTGAGTTTTCACTAAGGAACCATCATGGGCTGAAATTCCAAAGAGAACAAGGTATTTCCAAATTCTAAGAATATGAGTCTCACAGAGGAACTAGGATGAAGATGGAGCAGTGCGTGAGGCACAGCTGTTTCGTTGGGCCAATAATCAGCAGAGCAAAAAGACAGAAGGAGAAAACTGCCATGATTTTGCAGGGGTTTTTTTTTTTTTTTTTTTTTTTTAACAACTCCCACTTACTGAGCACTCAAGATGAGCTAAGCATTGTGCTCAGTGCTTTATATGCAATATTTTATGTTTAACCCCAACACTGTTACTATGTATTAATTACTCTATTTTACAAAACAAGAAATTTGAGTTTCAGAAAAGGGAAATGATACATCCAAGTTCACACACCTAGTACAAGGTGAAGCAGAGAGTCAAGGCAATCTCAGTGACACCAGAAATATTGTGGCCATGTGGTCAATCATTGGAGATTCGAAACTTGTATTCTTATAAAGGTCATTAGGCAGTGAGCACAGCATTGCAGACAGAATACACAAGCTGAAAAGAATTGCCCAGAGCCCATTCCTGTTAGCTATTACTGCACAACTATTCTAAACGTTGTGATTTAATTTGTTAACTTTTATTTTGCTCAGAATCTTTGGGCCAGGAATTCAAGAAGGTCTCAGCTGAGCTGTTTGAATTTGAATCACGTGGCATCAGCTGGGGTGGCTGGGGCTGAAGAATTCACTGTCAAGGACTCTTTACTCACACTCTGACACATTGGTGCACCTTGACTTCTGTCTCTCTCTTTCTAACTACATTGCATCTCCACACTAGCTCAGGGCTTTCACAGCATGGGAGCCTCAGGATAGACATGATTCATATCAGATTGCTGGCTTCCAAGGGGGAGAAACATGAAGCTGCCAAGACAGCTAAGGCTATGCTCAAAACAGACACAGCATTACTTCCACCAGATCTGTTAGTCAAAGCAGTACAGAAGCTGCCTGGATTCAAGGAATTGGAGAAATAGACCTGGCCTCTTGTTAAGGGAGTGGTCAAGTCATACTGCAGAAGAGAATGAAAAGTGGGTGACCATGAGGCCCACCTTAGAAAAGACAACCCACCCCACAGACTGACAGCCCAGGAGTCAGTGCAGCAGGACCAACAGGAAACCAGGACAGTACAGGAAGGTTATCAGACTGAAAGCAAAAGTTTCCCTGACTATAAACACTTGGCCACACTTGATTTTTTCCTACAGTTTCCATATACAACAGTAATTATAAACTTAAATACCACCCATAACTTTTGCATATTAAATGCCACTATTTACTCCCTAGTTCCACATCTGTAAGAGAAGAGGACAGTCTATGAAATGATAAAGGAAAAAAAAAGTGTGGAGGAGAGAATCTGCCGTTTGCTTAGGGAAGACTTATCCAAAGACAATTGCCTTGGAAACTTTTTCTTTTTACCCAACATGATGGGAGCAGGGAGCCATGCTGAGTTTTCACTAAGGAACCATCATGGGCTGAAATTCCAAAGAGAACAAGGTATTTCCAAATTCTAAGAATATGAATCTCACAGAGGAACAAGGATGAAGATGGAGCAGTGTGTGAGGCACAGCTATTTAGTTGGGCCAATAATCAGCAGTGCCAAGACAGTGTCCAAATAAGCAAACACAAAGGTAAAGCAATAAAAGAAGGAAGTTTACAAAGCAGAAGTGACTTTTTTAAAAAAGTAGGAAGACCAGTACTTCAGAAAGTGGACTTGAGCCATTTGAATGCAATGACTATTTATATTGGCACTCACATGCCAGACCCAGTTTTATATGCTAGGGATACAAAGATTATAAAACACAATTCCTGACTTCTAGAAGTTCGAAGTCCAACGGGAGTGTTTTAAGACCTTTTAATCAATATTCTCTACCGACACCTAGTCAAGGCTGAAATTGTGTAAGTTAGAGAAAAGAGAAAGCATCAAGACAGAGAATTTTCGCTTCATAACACTTGGATTAGAAAACAAGTTTGCTGATTACTTGGTGAACTGGGATTATTTATTAAATATAAATTTTGCCTGAATTAAACAAAATTTAAATACTTACATATTTGCTAATTCTGAGTGAAGCAACACATAGCATTTAGAGCACCATGCATTCTTCCCCATCCTTAGTAGATCACAGCACCATATGCCACCGAGACCACATATGGCTTTAATATCTTTTTCAATATTGTGCTCCAAGAAGCCACTCCCAGTCTATCAAGTTGCCATACAAGAGGAAATCAACTTGCCATCATGTTGTCGTGAGGGATTTCTCAGTTAACGCTTTTGATTCTAATCTTTGGATTTGACAACCATACATATCTAAAGAAGTCCCTATGAAGTTAGGGTAAGTAGTAAAATCACCTTCCCAGGGATCTTAAAAAAAAATCCCATTGCCCAGCTGCACCACAGAACAATTAATTACAAATCACTAGAGAGCAATAGTATTTTTTTTAAAAGCCCCCTAGGAGATGACAATATTAAGTCAAGGTTGGGAACGATTGTGCCTAAACAAGGAATGCATATTTAAACTTCTGGCAAGAAAAGACACTGATTTTATAGCAGGCTCCCAAAGGGGAACATTTGCTGATTAAGGTTTTGTCAGAGCTGATTAAGGTTTTGTCAGATGACTGGGTTTTATATCCAATATGTTTAAATGTCCAACTAATCTCCAAGTGTAGTATGCGTCATAATTGCATCCATAGTTATATGCTGATAAAACCTCAGAATTAATCACTGCATTACAATCACAATTTTGATGTATTCTTGATCCTATTAATTTTTCATTTTACCTTAAGCAGACTAAGACAGCAAGGAGTTTTTAAAATCTAATCATAATGAGAAAAGGAGTGTAAGGCTGTTTTGTTTCTCCTCTGGCTTACTTGAAATATTGACATTATTGGAAAAAGCCACCAAAACAAAAACACCAAAGATAATAAAAATGCCCGCATTAGAAAGGAATTTATCACATCAAAATTAATGATTTTCAGCCAGTAACAACACCACTCTTTGGGTGTCAATTTAACTCAGTTTCAATATAACTGAGCCACTCTATCATCTGAATCAGGACAACAGACAGAGATGAATTAAGGCGATTCAGAGGCTGCGTATATTATGTGTCCTGGGTAAGAATTAATCCTGGGGAATGTTTTCATCTTTTCATTTCTCTCTCTCTCCCTCTCTCATGTTTCTTTAGAAACTGTCTTTCTTAATTGCAATGATGTGTCATTCAATGTATCTTTTCCGTTGCTGTGATGTTCCTTTTCTTTATCTAAAAAGCACTCTTCCTACAAGGGAGAATGTTACCACACTTTCAAAAGGAATCTATTTATTATGAGGGTCTCTCTTACACCTACCATTAGAATCTTTCCCCTGCCTTCTCATGGAATCCGTGGTATTTTAACAGATACCTTAAGCGAGTCTCTGTTTCATTCTTTATGACATTAAAAAGCTTTCATCAGTATGCAAAAACAGTTCCATATCTCCTTTTTTGTGAGATGAGAAAAACTAGGGCTAAAGGATTCACAGGAAGCTCAACTTGGCATTAATTTAAACATTGATTCAGCAGTCATTTCCTGAAAGCATAGACATCAAGGCACCCTCTTGGGCCCAAGGGATGAAAAGATGAATAAGACATAGTCCCTATACTCAAGAGCAATTATAGCCTCACTTGATAAATCTGACAATAGTCACCCCAACAAGGTCAAAGAATAGCAAGACTGACTAGTGGTTGGAGAGCGCTTCTCTCCCCATTTTGCTGCTAGTTAGCACCAAGGATGGAATTTGAGGCCAGTTTATGCACCTTTGGGTACAGTTATACTCACGTTTTATTCCTGTAACCAGATAGTGAACATCTTGAGAACAGTTTAGTTTCTTGGGTAACTGTAATACATTTAGGAGCTCTCATGTGGCTCACTGTATAGATTACATTTGAGAAACTCTTAGTATTAAATAGTAAAAGAGCAAAAAGTAACTTAAATGAAATGTTGTCTTAGTTCATTCAGGCTGCTATTAAAAAAAAAATCACAGACTGGGTGACTTACCAATAAAAACCACGTACTATTCACAGCTCTGGAAGCTGGGTAGTCCAGTGTCAAGGTGATGGCAGATTTGGTGTCTACTGAACACGGCATCTTGCTGTGTCTCACATGGCAAAAAGAAGCCAAATTGTTCGCTGGGGTCTCTTTTTACAAGGTTTTTTTTTTTTTTTTTTTTTTTTTAAGACAGAGTCTAGCTCTGTCACCCAGGCTGGAGTGCAGTGGCACCATCTCCACTCACTGCGAGCTCTGCTCCCCGGGTTCATGCCATTCTCCTGCCCCAGCCTCCAGAGTAGCTGAGACTACAGGTGCCCACCACCATGCCCGCCTATTTTTTATTTTTAGTAGAGACAGGGTTTCACCGTGTTGGCCAGGCTGGTCTCGATATCCTGACCTCGTGACCTGACCACCTCAGCTTCCCAAAGTGCTGGGATTACAGGCGTGAGCCACCATGCCAAGGGCTTTTATAAAGTCTCCACCTTCATGACCTAATCACCTCCCAAAGGCTCCACCTCCAAATAACGTCACATTAAGGATTAGGTTACAACATATGAACTTGGGGAGAACAAACACATTCAGTCTACAGAGCAAATTCCATTCTTTATTTGAGTCTTTCTAAGGTCACGATAAAGGGCCCAGCCACAACTCACAGCAATACATCTCCAAATTTCTCTTACCTCCCCAGTGGTCTCACATTTCACCACTGTCCTGGTGCCAAAAATATTCCTCCAGTCCAGTTCATTTCCTTCCCTCTACTCTCTCTGTCCCACTTTTCTCTCTCTCTCATCTCTTCCTCAATTTTTCCTTATATACATCGACTTAGTTTTCTATTTCTTTTCTGTCTCTGGCTTTCTTTGGGATTCAAGCAAGGAACCTTCCTTTCTCTCTTACCTTTTTTGTCTTTTCTTTCTCTATCCACCTAGTCTCCCGATTCTGTTTCATAAAAGCTCTGGGAATTGGGCATGGAAATATAGATAAGAGTAAGGAGAAAAGGCCTGGGGACGCTTACACTTTGATCTCCTCTCTGAATTCTAAAAGCTCAGGGAACTACTTTTCAAAATCTGATCTTTAGACCCCCTAAATCAGAATTATTTGGAGGGACAGTTAAAAGTGAATATTACCCAAGTCTTTTGGTTCAAAATCCCACCTCAGCCCTATTAATTCAAAAATCTCTGGGTGGCCGAGCACAGTGGCTCACGTCTGTAATCCCAGCACTTCGGGAGGCCGAGGCGGGCAGATCACGAGGTCAGGAAATCGAGACAATCCTGGCTAACATGGTGAAACCCCGTCTCTACTAAAAATACAAAAAATTAGCCGGGTGTGGTGGCGGGCGCCTGTAGTCCCAGCTACTCGGGAGGCTGAGGCAGGAGAATGGCATGAACCCGGGAGGCGGAGCTTGCAGTGAGCTGAGATAGCACCACTGCACTCCGGCCTGGGCGAAAGAGCAAGACACAGTTTAAAAAAAAAAAAAAAAAAAATCTCTGGGTAAGGAGCTCAACCATCTGCATTTTAGTAAGCACCCAGAAGGGTATTTAAACCATCTGAGAATCTCTGCTATGTAAATAGGAAGGTGTAAGGAGATGATTGAGAGCTGCAGTTTCCAAGGAAGTCTGCATGGAAGACAATGCTTTTCAGTCAAGTCTGGAAGAGCGAGTAGGATTTAGATAAGTGGAAGATACAAAGGAAGTACAAAGGTAATCCAGGGCAGGACCCCTGGGCCATGGACCTTTAGCAGGGTCTCTGGCCTGTTAGGAACCAGGCTGTATAGCAGGAGGTGAGTGGCAGGCGAGCAAGCATTACGGCCTGAGCATTAGATTCTCATAGGAGCTGAAACCCTATCGTGAACTGTGCATGTGAGGGATCTAGGTTGTGTACTCCTTATGAGAAACTAAAGCCCGACGATCTGAGGTGGAATAGTTTCATCTGGAAACCATCCCCTCCAGCCCCACAGGCGTGGAAAAAACTGTCTTCCACAAAACCAGTCCCTGGAGCCAAAAAGTTTGGGGACTACTGTTCCAGGGAAATACATGAAGCAGAGAGGAATGTGATAGTTGTAATTTATATAAATTACATAAGGAGTGAGAGAGTGTGTGTGTATTGGGGGGTGCAGGGAGAGAGAGAGAGAGATGAGTTCTCCATAACTGAAAGAAATATGTATGGCTTCCTAAGTGTCCAATGTCTTTCAGACTCTGAATGTTTACCTTCAACTCCCCTACCACAAGTCAGAAAATTATTCCTGTTTTCAGTGTCTTTGTCATTGCTTGCTAACAATCTTCAAATGTTGGCTTTTAGTTTCTTATACATAGTGAATGACTAAAATTCTAGTTTAATCACCTCCATCAGTGTTGTAATTTATCCAGATTTTGTGCTAAGCTTACATAAGAATGTGAACCACTAAGTTGACATTAACCATGTTCTGCTAAAGTGAAGATGTTTAGGTGAATGTCCACTCTTGCTGTAACCAACTCTAACAATATGAAGCATTTTAAAAGATATTCTATCAGTGGATAGTCATCTGAGAATAAAAGTCATGATAAAGTGTTTAAGAAGATGATCTTGGTGTCATGCAGATGAGATTCCATCTTTGAGTCCTCACTATGTGACCTTAGATAACACTCTTAATTTATCTAAGCCTTAGTTTCCTTATTTATCAAATTAGGGTGAGAATAACTACACTGTAATGTTATATGAGGATTAAATGAGATCTTATATGTAAAGCACCTGTCACAATGCCTGACACACAGCAAACATTCAAGGAGTGGTATTAATAGTTATCATTATTTAGCCCGTTGTCTGTTACCATTATTTAGCCTATTGCCTGTATGTTAATATATGAATTCATGTTAATATATTAATATGTTAATATATTAATTCATGTTAATGTAGCTAATGTATTGGGATGGTAAGCATCATGTATTTGAAGGGGTCTGTGTAGTGCTTAATAAAGTAGTCTCTGGAATCAGGCTGTTTGACATCAGATCACTTCAGTCTTCACCAATATCAGCTGAATGACCTTAAGCAGCTCACATAACCTCTCTCTTCCTCAGTTTCCTCAACTTTTAAGCAATGAGACTGTCTTCATAGGTGGTTGTAGAATTTAATTAGATAATTCATAGAATGCATTCAGAATGTCTTCATAATTGTTAGCTAAGATTATCATTATGTTAACAAATGTCTAGATAATATATATTATATTTTATATCAAATTCTGATGAGGAAAGTGTCCAAGTATAAGTTTAAAACTTGCACCGTGACTCTTACACAAACATAGAATAAATACATGACAGAGATTTATTAACTCATTAATGAAGAAATCAATAAGATGGTAAACTGGTCCCAAGATCATGAAAAGATAATTTATGAAAAAGAAAAATATTAAAAATAAATAAGTATTTTAATAATCAATGTTATAATCAGATGGCCAAAGAAAACCTAGTTAATGCCCTACAGGACAATAAAACCATAACTCTTGGAGTTATCTTTTCTACTATACACAAATCTATAAGTAAACATGTAATTTCATAGTGTCCAGGTCTAGTCAATCGGTAAATTTTCCTAAAGTAATAAATCATTCTTGGGTGGGCCTCTTAAACAATGCACCAGTGTGACATTGAATGAACATACCATACACACTTTTGCTTTAAGTTTCAAAATGTTTTTAACACCACTCTCACCACTCCTATTCAACATAGTGTTGGAAGTCCTGGCCAAGGCAATCAGGCAGGAGAAGGAAATAAAGGGTATTCAATTAGGAAAACAGGAAGTCAAATTGTCCCTGTTTGCAGATGACATGATTGTATATCTAGAAAACCCCATTGTCTCAGCCCAAAATCTCCTTAAGCCGATAAGCAACTTCAGCAAAGTCTCAGGATACAAAATCAATGTACAAAAATCACAAGCATTCTTGTACACCAATAACAAACAGCCAAATCATGAGTGAACTCCCATTCACAATTGCTTCAAAGAGAATAAAATACCTAGGAATCCAACTTACAAGGGATGTGAAGGACCTATGCAAGGAGAACTACAAACCACTGCTCCATGAAATAAAAGAGGATACAATCAAATGGAAGAACATTCCATGCTCATGGGTTGGAAGAATCAATATCGTGAAAATGGCCATACTGCCCAAGGTAATTTATAGATTCAATGCCATCCCCATCAAGCTACCAATGACTTTCTTCACAGAATTGGAAAAAACTACTTTAAAGTTCATATGGAACCAAAAAAGAGCCCGCATCGCCAAGTCAATCCTAAGCCAAAAGAACAAAGCTGGAGGCGTCATGCTACCTGACTTCAAACTATACTACAAAACAGCATGGTAATGGTACCAAAACAGAGACATAGATCAATGGAACAGAACAGAGCCCTCAGAAATAGTGCCACATAACTACAACTATCTGATCTTTGACAAATCTGATAAAAACAAGCAATGGGAAAAGGATTCCCTATTTAATAAATGGTGCTGGGAAAACTGGCTAGCCTTATGTAGAAAGCTGAAATTGGATCCCTTCCTTACTCCTTATACAAAAATTAATTCAAGATGGATTAAAGACTTACATGTTAGACCTAAAACCATAAAAACCCTAGAAGAAAACCTAGGCAATACCATTCAGGACATAGGCATGGGCAAGCACTTCATGTCTAAAACACCAAAAGCAATGGCAACAAAAGCCAAAATTGACAAATGGGATCTAATTAAACTAAAGAGCTTCTGCACAGCAAAAGAAACTACCATCAGAGTGAACAGGCAACCTACAGAATGGGAGAAAATTTTCACAACCTACTCATCTGACAAAGGGCTAATATCCAGAATCTACAATGAACTCAAACAAATTTACAAGAAGAAAACAAACAACCCCATCAAAAAGTGGGCAAAGGACATGAACAGACACTTCTCAAAAGAAGACATTTATGCAGCCAAAAAACACATGAAAAAATGCTCATCATCACTGGCCATCAGAGAAATGCAAATCAAAACCACAATGAGATACTATCTGACACCAGTTAGAATGGCGATCATTAAAAAGTCAGGAAACAACAGGTGCTGGAGAGGATGTGGAGAAATAGGAACACTTTTACACTGTTGGTGGGACTGTAAACTAGTTCAACCATCGTGGAAGTCAGTGTGGCGATTCCTCAGGGATCTAGAACTAGAAACACCATTTGACCCAGCCATCCCATTACTGGGTATATACCCAAAGGACTATAAATCATGCTGCTATAAAGACACATGCACACGTATGTTTATCGCGGCACCATTCACAATAGCAAAGACTTGGAACCAACCCAAGTGTCCAACAACAATAGACTGGATTAAGAAAATGTGGCACATATACACCATGGAATACTATGCAGCCATAAAAATGATGAGTTCATGTCCTTTGTAGGGACATGGATGAAACTGGAAACCATCATTCTCAGTAAACTATCGCAAGGACAAAAAACCAAACACCTCATGTTCTCACTCATAGGTGGGAATTGAACAATGAGAACACATGGACACAGGAAGGGGAACATCACACTCTGGTGACTGTTGTGGGGTGGGCGGAGGGGGGGAGGGACAGCCTTAGGAGATATACCTAATGCTAAATGATGAGTTAATGGGTGCAGCACACCAACATGGCACATGGATACATATGTAACAAACCTGCACATTGTGCACATGTACCTTAAAACTTAAAGTATAACAATAATTAAAAAAAGAGTAGATCTCATGTTAATTTTTGTTACCAAAATAAAATTTACAAAATAAATTTTTAAAAAAATTTAAAAAACAAATAAATTTATAGTGGTAATTAGGCTATAAACAGCTTGAAGTATGGATTTCATCTTCTATATTTTGAATATTTCTTGCAGTATTTATTCAATATCATTTAATAAATATCTATTATAGGTTTCCATGTTAAGTTCTGGGCATAAGAAGAGAAGGAAGAAAAGATCTCTGCTCTTGGAAGATTCACAGATAGGTGGATATACTCAATACATTCTTGTTGATTGATGGACAAGATATGCGCTATATTTGTTAAAGTATTTCAGAGTCTAGAACCTGGAATCAGGCTGCTTGCATTGGATACTATCTGACTGTATTGCCTTGGTGAGTTTTTTACTTCCTCTGAGGTTCAGTTGGGTCAACTGTAAAAGAAAAATTAATAACAGTACCTCATAAAATATGTAAGATTATTAAATGATTTAATACTTATATACCCACTAGAACATAGTAAGTATACAATAAATGTTAGCCAGCATTGTTATCACTACAATAAAGTATTACAAACTGCTTAGCTGGGTTTCAAAGACAAAACTTGCTTGATCCTAAAATCTTGGCAAGAAACTTAATGTCTAGCTAATGGAAGTCACTCAAATATTTAGCAAATGAATGAATGAAGTGAAAGATTGAATGTTGATTTTTTTCTTTAATGCCTGCAAATAAGGCAACCTATCCTCCCTCACCTCCATATGACAACAATTTTCCAATGTAAATAGCATATAATAGTCAAAACTTCACCACAACCTTTCAGAATTTCTACAGCTTTACCTTCAAATAGGTCAGTTTAACACAGTTGTTAGTGTATCCATAGGCCCAGCATCCTATGACTTGCAAATAATTATTGAAAATTAAGTTCCAAACAAATTACTGAGCTGAGACTTGATTATAAGAACTAGGAATACCAAATAAAATTGTTCTCAAAATGTTGTTTACTTTTTAGCCTATTGTTTGCTTATAACCTTCTTATCCTTCTTCCAATTATCAGCAGAAACCAGATTCCCTCAAACAATCCATTTGGCTTTCAAACTACAGAAGCTTGAGTCTGCAGTGCTTACATTGCTCAAAACGGGGGTGTGTACTATTATAAATGCTTCCCAAAGAGTTTAAAAACTCTTTGATTCTGGATCTTTCTTTTTTTCTCCTAAGTTTCTCAAACCTCCAAATCGTCAGCTGCAATGGCAAGGCTAAATAGTACAGATAAAAGAACCATGACTTTTGCATCAGAACACAGTAGAACTTGATTTGCAGGAAAGACAATTGACAGTTTGGCCATTTAGAATTTTTCCCATAACATTTACACAGATTTGCCTGAATCCAGTTTTCTGATCTGAGCACTATAATGGGGAAGAGATTATATTTATTTCCAGGAACCCCCACCTAGATGATATCCTTTATCCTTTCTTATTCCCACTAAGAGATCTTAAAATCTCTGTTATTGTGTGAGTTACTTATTTAATGACTAAGTTACTTGTTGGATTCTTTCAGTAGGCAGTGAAATTATTGAGTTCCAAATTCTACTTATTTTTATAACCATAATTCTTAAAGTGGTATCCAGCATACAGTTGGCATTTAATAAATGTTCAATATACTACAGTCTCATTGTTGCCTACTCTGTAGCTCACACGAAGTCATCCAGCAGAAATCTCCACTGTAGCTTACAGGTAGGGTTTACCCATCGATCCTAGGGGCCTTCTGCACCTATAATTCTTTTTTTCTCTTGGTACTTATTAGAAATATTCTATTTTACAACACTTGTTCAAGCTCCACCCCACCTGACTTAATCCCTCTTCCCTCCAATCACCCTAAGTGCCTTAGAGTGGTGCCACATTTGTGTCCCTCTCTGTCCTGCTCTGAAATGTTCTGCATGTACCGATTGTGTGCCCCATCATGACGTCTCCTTTTTTTTGTATGCTCCACGACGCCCAGTGCTTTGCACAGAATAAGAGCTCAAAGGTTTCTTTTTTTTCAAATTGAGTTTGCACACATCTCATAAACCAATCTCTTCCAGCAATTGCAATTGAAAGTGCCTCGTGTAAAATTGAAATCTCAAGCATAAGGATGCCTAGAATATTTGATCACGGTCATAAAGCCAGTTAAATAGATCCCTTTCACTTTCAAAAGCTTAGGAAACTAGTAACTGATTCAAAAATGTTAACTTGTGGCTCAATTATAAAACAAAACTAAAAATATTACTTTTTAAAACCTGCTCCTCCTCTTTCTTCCTCCCACCCAGGGTCATCTCATTACTAAGGTGTGTTTAATGCAAAAGCTAGTTTGTTTCTTTTTTCTTTATTTTTTCAAGTTTTTAATTTAGAAGAAAACTGTTTAGAACCAGTTTTAAAGACATAAAATTGCATTTCTATGCTTTTCAAAGGGGGAGGATATTGATTGATCTCATGTCTCTTCTGAAATCTTCCTTATCTCCTGCTAATTCATTTATGCAATCATCACACTCCTTTTCTTCCTAGTGTCTCTCTCTGTCTGCTCTCCACCTCTAAAATTTGAGGGTAATCATTTTGACCTTCCTTGGAGCAAACCTAACTCCACTGAGAAATTTATGACCCACAGAGGCTCAAAATAAATACATTAAAATAAAAAAAAAAAAACATGCCAAGCTGCCTGGAATAATTGTTCAGTGATGTCTTTCTGCAAGTTCTTATAGATCCTGAAACTGATGTGAAAACCACCATACATCAGAAACTATAGGAAAGCATATCACTTCATGCCATTAGCAGTGTCTGAGCACTGCAAGCCACAAGTTATAAAAATAGCAGACATCTTCCAGTAATATGCATGTCTGGGCCACAGTAGGTACCACCAACGGTACCCTTGTAATGGAAAGAAAAAGACAAAAATGACTTTGCTATTTTCAAATAAAGTAAAATACAAGCCTTGTAACATTTAAGTATGAACTCATAAATGCATGGTCAGGTCTAGATGAGAATAAACACTTCAAGGACGGACTGTTGCTGGTTACTGCTATTAAAGTTGTGAGGATGGAAATACCTGATTTGATTTATACAGGGCCTCTCTTCCTGAAAGCTCGAAGGGCATGTACACATGGACATATCTCATTTCACCCCACCATTTTTATACTGGAAAATTCCAAGATTATCAGAACAAAATTTCTTCAAGTGTAAAACTCGATTTGGAGGCAAATGTCTTCTCTTAGGAACTAACAGGGTCCCTAAAAATGACAAACTGGTAGTGAAGGAAGCAATAACTCAGAGGAAAGAGAAGAAGCAAGATGGCTTTTTTCAGAAATAAAGTTGCCATATAGATATACAGAGTAGATGGGCAAGAGAGAACCAAGGGTTGGATTAGGCATGAATAGAAGAGAAAAATAAGATAGACGATAAGAAAGAGAGAGAAGAATATATTGTGGAGAATTAGTGAGTTAAATTGGAGCAAATTTAGAAGACTAGCTAGCTTTGGCATCCACCAAGACTCTGTTTTCTAATTGCTCTGACATTCCCTTCTTAATGAGGAACAGTCACAAATGATAATGACCAAGTAGTTTCATAGATAATTTTCTAATGGGCTCTGGTAGCTGCTTTAGCTCCTCAATCAGGAATAGTCATAAATGACAATGACCAGGTAGTTTCATAGTTGATTTTCTACTGGGTTCTGGTAGCTGCTTTAGAACTGCTAACTTCTGAGGATTTCTGTGTTTGAGGCTGTTGCAGACCACTGCATCTGTTACTTACCATAGTATAGTTAGAAAAGGACAGAGATATATATTTCTTCTCCCAAGTATGCAAAGGATTAATAACTTTGAGTTTTGGTTTCATGGTCCAAGGTGCTTCAGGGTCTGGCATAGTCTGTTTTAAAGGATTTAAATTCATGGCAAATTGGAGTACAAAGTTTTCCTTGAGAAGTAGGCATCAGAAAGCTCTTCTTCTACCCTTCTCAGGTGGGTTCCCTTCGTGAGGGAAGGAAGAATAATTAGAATAAAACTAGAAGTTTCACAAGTGTCCACCTCTGACAGGTTTTGAGCAGGACATCACTCACTCCCAAGGTTTAATGCATGCCCTGTGACTGATAAACTAAAAACTGAATTATTTTACTTCAAAGCTTTCTGTCTCTTCTATGTTATAACTGAACATTAAAGAGTCACAGATACTGGGCCACAGAAACATTAACAAAAAAGTAGATAAATGACGAATGATGTATTAGTCTGTTTTCACACTGCTGATAAAGACAAAACTGAGACTGGGAAGAAAAAGAGGTTTAATTGGACTTACATTTCCACATGGCTGGGGAGGCCACAGAATCATAGCGAGAGGTAAAAGGCACTTCTTACATGGTGGTAACAAGAGACTTATTCATGATCATGAGAATAGCATGGGAAAGATCAGCTCCCATGATTCAGTTACCTCCCCATGGGTCTCTCCCATAACATGTAGGTGTTCTGGAAGACACAATTCAAGTTGAGATTTGAATGGGGACACAGCCAAACCATATCAAATGAATATGCTGGAAATGAGGAAAACAAAAATCAAAAGGTACAAAAAAGGAAAAAAAAAAAAAGAACAAAGGATGCATAATGAAGAGAATTAATGGTGGTAAGGAGAAAAATGAACAGAAATTTGGTTAATAGCCATGATTGGGAACCAGGGCCAGCTTCATGGGTGTACAACCTGCACAACTGCACAGGGCCTGCACTTAGATGGTCCCCATGCTTGCTTTAATGTTTCTACTACCATCTTGAAATAATTTTCTAATGAGAGGCCTTGCAAATGTAGCTGGTCCTGCTGAAATCATATCTATTTTCTATATTCTGCACCTGAATGGACAAGTTACTTAATATTTTTCAACCTAGTCTCCTCATGTGTGAAGTAGTAACAGTGGTAGTATCTAGCTCATCAGACTCCTGGGAAGATTCAGTGAGATAATGCATGCAAAGTGCTTACCGATGTGCCTGATGAATATTAAGTCCATAATAAAGGTTGGCTTTTGTCTTCGTTATTACAGGTTATATTGGATAGTGAGGCACAGGAGAATGGCACCAACTACCTGGAGGGTCGGGCAGGTACATTTCATCTATTCTTATAGCTGTATCGTCCAAGCTCAGGGAATAATGATGGCAGTATATGGAAAATATGATCCAGGCCACAAGGCCAATCGCTCTTGCTCTATGGAAAATGTGTCTGCAGGCTTTCTGAACTCCCCATCCATAAAATATGTTCTAGGCCTTCTTCCTCAACTTCCCAGTAGCACAGGCGTCCATATTCTCAGCCAAACGAACCCACAACTCTCACTGCTGCCCTGACTCATTACCTGTCTCTGCCGACTTTCGAAAGCACAACATTTGCCCCTCTGCTCTGAATTTAAAATGTGCTGTGCTCTGATTCCCAAATCAGAAACTGGGAGTGAGAAATTTGCCTTCCCAAATGCTTATTTTTTAAGCCGATATTTCTATTTTCCCTTTGTTTTCATTGGAAGACATATTTGCACCACATTCTCTGAAAACAAACTCCAGACTCTTCTGTTGTGACATTTCTTTATCCTCACCTTGGGCTCACTCATCCCTAAAGCCAAAGTCCGCAAAGGGGATATCCTAGGGCTCCAGCCTTTGAATCATTTCCAAAGACCCAGAGCTATACACTCTTTTTCTCTCCATGTGGGCTGGAGCTCAGGGGACTGTTGCCTAGTTGCAAGGGGCTCTGGAAATTCAGCAGCATCTTTAAAATACTTGAAACATAATAAGAAAATTCTACTGTTTGATTTCAGAAAAGATTGGCCCAGCAGGAAATATGAAAGGATGGTGGAAATATTGAAAAGAGACAGGCAGGGGGAAAAACACAAAAATGAAAAATGAAATGATACAGGATATTATTATTGTAGCTCTGTTCTAGCTTTATATGACAACTCACAAACACACACACACACACAATACCAATGTAAGACAATGAAAGTATCTCAACAACTTCAAATGTTCTATTTTTCTTTGTGGAATGTTGCAAAAGGAAAATTACTTTTGATTATATACCTGTGTCAGAACCTGCTTTCTTACTTAGGGGTTGACACCTACACCCCATTCAAAGTCTGGCAGGAATAATTTATGGAGGAAGTTCAAAAAAACTGTTTAAAGATAATCTCCCAGGGTCAGGCTCAGGCACTGCATTCCAGGGTCCATACTAGAAGTTTGGAAATGGGAGGCAGTAGAAGGAACAATATATTACAGGTCTAAGTAAAACTGAATTACTGTTTTACTATACAGCCAAGTCCTCTTCCTCCTGCCCATCATCTCTCTTTGCTATGGGACAACTGACAGGCAAATGTGATTACTTTTGATTCCATAAAGTCACACAAAAGGGTGTATCATGTGGGCCTTTTTTTCGGGTTTACCCCAGTGGACTGTAGGCTCAAGTCTAAACATTTATGGGTTCCTTACCAAGAGAAGGATGCAGAGCTTTTATGGGCCTCCATCTACATAGGAAACAATTAGGTCTTAACATGTAGACTCAAAGGTTAAGTGAAATTGTAGAAAGCATTCTAAGTTACACTGAGTCCTTCAATCCTCAGAGTTAGGAAATTAAAATCACAATAGTATTTACATTATTTTTTGTGTGACTTTTAACTTTTGGCATGCACACATTAGGTCTTATATAGTTTAACAAAGCTTTCCAAATAACTTTATGGAATCAAAAGTAATCACATTTGTCTGTCAATTGTCACATAGCAAAGAGAGATGATGGGCAGAAGGAAGAGGACTTGGTTCTGTAGTAGAATTCCACTGCAGAATTATTTTTATTGCCCTGTTTAATCAAACACCATATTCTGGGTAGAACACGTATATCAATAAAGGCAAAAGCAAAACATTTTTCTGCATATTCTTTTATTTAGGGAATTGTGAAGTTTCACTTTTGAAACCCAACAACATTGTTTAAAAACATCTTGGGGTCATAGACCCCTTTGATGTTCAAATACCTAATATGTACCCCCTACTCAAATCATGTTTTTAGGAGAATGATCTTTAAAGTATTTCTATGTCCCTCCAGGGATTTGGAAAAAAAAAAAATGTTTAAGGCTGGTTCCATTCCTCCAGAGTGGCTCTAACTGATGAGAAATATGTACAGGTAACAAGACCAGAGATAGTTTTGTATAAGAATGTAACCACCCAGTGGGTTCACCTTGCCCACTGCCTAGACAGAGCTGATTTATCAAGACAAGGGAATTGCAGTGGAGAAAGGGTAATTCACAAAGAGCTGACTCCAGGGGACTGGAGTTTTATTATTATTCAAATCAGTCTCCCCGAGCATTCAGGGATTGGAGTTTTTAAGGATAATTTGGTGGGTTAGAGGCTAAGGAAGTGGCGAGTGCTGATTGATCAGGTTGGAGATTCTATCATAGCTGGTCAAGATGAGTTTTTCTTGCTATCTTCTGTTCCTGGGTGGGATCACAGAACTGGTTGAGCCAGATTACCAGTCTGGGTGGTGTCAGCTGGTGCATCAAGTGCAGGGTCTGCAAAATATCTCAAGCACTGATTTTAGGTTTTACAATAGTGATATTATTCCCAGGAACAATTTGGGGATGTTCAGATTCTTACAGCCAGAGGCTGTATGGCCCCTAAACCTTAATTTCTAATCTTGTAGCTAATTTGTTAGTCCTACAAAGGCAGACTGGTCCCCAGGCAAGAAGGGGATTTTTGGGGGAAAGGGCTATCATCAATTTTGTTCCAGAGTTAAACTATAAGCTAAATTCCTTCCCAAGGTTAGTTTGGCCTATGCTCAGGAATGAATAAGCACAGCTTAAATGTTAGAAGCAAGAAGGAGTTAGTTAGGTCTGATCTCTTTCATTGTCATAATTTCCTCAGTTATACATTTTTGCAAAGGCAGTCTCAAGTAGTGTCAAAGTAGTCTCCAGAGAAGAGATATGCACTCTTCCCACAGACTGAATGGGGTATTCATCCCACTCACAGAATATAGCAGATATATTTAAGAGAAAATTAATCTCTATAGTATTAGGCTATGTTTTCATTCAAATTATTTCAGAAGGAAACTATAGCTTCAGGATACAGAGAAATCAAATTCAAATTACCTGCTCTATCCCTCTGCCAGGGGAAGCCTAAAGAAACTGTCTGCAAAACACAAGAAGCACCTGGCATCTTCTAATTCTGTGGGGAGGGAGATGGGCCCTAAGAAAGGATCCAAAGACACTGAACTTAACTAGAAGGCTGGAACGGAAACAGGTGAGAAAGAGGACTTAGAAAATTGAACAGAGGCCTCTTGGAATTTCTTCTGAAGGCATCCTTCTTTATGGTCTTGCCCTCATGTGATGGCTAATTTCACGTGTCAACTTGACTGGGTCATGGAGTGCCCAAATATCTGGTCACACATTATTCTGGGCATTTCCATGAGGATGTTTTGGAATGAGTTTGACATTTAAATTGATAGGCTGAGTAAAGCACATTGTGTGCTCTAATGTGGGGCCTAGAAGCAACAGGAACTCCTCCTGCCTGACTGTCTTGAGACAGGACACTGGTCTTTTCCTACCTTTGAGCTTACACTGAAATAGCAATGCTTCCTAGGTCTTGATACTGCCAGTCTTAGCACTGAAACTTACACTGTCGGTTCTCCTGTGTCTCCTGCTTGTTGAATCATTCTGCTGATTTGGACTTACTTGCCTCCTTACTTATGTGAGCCAATTTCTTAAAATACATTTCTTTATAAATATACATACTTATTACACACACACACACTTTATTGGTTTTTCTTGTTTCTCAGAAGAATCCCAACTAATACCCTTCCCTTGAAATAATAATGGAACATGTTATCTAAGTAAGAAGCACAGCTCTTAACATCCTGACTTGGTACTGCTTGGGGCAAGTTTTTGAACATTTCCTCAATAAAAAACCATTTTAATGATTAAGTCAAAGTATTTTCTCACTTAAAAAAAAACAGTGCTCTACAAGGAGGATAACATTGCTCTGCGTTCATCTGTTGGGCACAAAATGAGTTCTTTGCAAATTACTGGGATATAGGTCGATACCAGCAAAAGGTATCCCAGTTGTTAAGAGGAACCATAACAATTATTTTTATTTTGTCTGCTTCATATTTACGTAAAAACTTGGAACAGAAAATGTGTGGCTTTGTGGAGGACAGGTAGTGTCACAGGGGTTCCATGCATATATTGGCACAATCTCTTTCTTTATTCCCCCTGAATCCCAGTTTATGAACCTCTGCCTTCTATATTTTTATACCTGTATTTGTCAATTTATACTTTTCAGTTCTCCAAAATTAACACTGAAATTTCTTAACTATAAACTGACCCTCCTGGAGACTTAAAAATAAGATTTTTATTTTCAGAACAGGAATCTTAAAACCTGTATCCTAGTACAGCTCCTCATAAAGAAACAAAACTAGATCCAAGTGGATGCCTCAAAAGAGGAAGACAGGAAAGTTAATGTTTCTCATCTCTCAGCCCTAAGCCTATCACAGCCTTACCAGTTCTCCCTCTAGCTGTCACACAAAGCTGTGAACACAGGAAAGCTGCCCTTCAACAGATTTCTGTGAACGAATGAGCCAGCTTCAGAAAGGGTCAGGCTTTAAGTGGTGAATATCACAGGTTAGAAGCTACCGAGGAGCTGGCCACATTATCATATCTCCTTAAACCTGCCTTATGGCTGAAAAGTTAGACAGTTCTGAGAAAGCTCTGAGACCTCCAGGGTCCTGGGGTCTCCTTGGCTCCGCGGTGCAGGCAGAAGAAACACTATCATGGAAGTCACAAGGCCTGGACTTCAGTCCTAATTCCCCTATAAACAAAAACAAAGGGATAAACAAAAATAACAATTTAAAAACAATTGTAACACATTCTTTTTTTTTTTTAAATGAAGCCTTACACCAAAATTTAGAATATAAAGGGATGAAAGTGTCAGGCACTTGATGGATTGCTGGTAGCCCTTAAGGTGCTTCCCTTAAACAAGTAGTACACAATATGCAAACCAATGAGCTTGATTTAGAGAGTATTCCAACCTAACTGAAAAGCCTTTTTCTATAATGTGAATTCCTGGGTTCCACTCCAGATCTACTGACTTAGAGTCTCAAGGGGCTGAACACAGAAAATTCTACTTTCAGCAAGCTCCCTGGGAATTCTTAAGGTGCTCAGCTGTCTGCTATGAACCGGTGTTTGGAATTACTACAGTAGAACCGCTCTAATATTTTTTTCAAGTGCTCAAAAAGACAACCACTACCAAATAAATAACATATGATTCCTTCTCCACAGTATCATATTGTTTTTATTAGCTTCAAGTTACCATATTAAAAACGGATGGCTTGCAAATTGCACCATCATTCCACCTGGGTTAGATGTGCTCAAGCAATAAGAGGCAAATCATGGAATTACTTGCAAGGATTTTCCATTCGTATCCTCTTCTCAAAAGTTTCTCCTTTTCCACTGGTTCTTTCAAAGGATGTTATCTTTTCTGAGAGAATAAAAGGGGCCACAAATGCCCCTTGAAAATGCATCCCACAAATACATGAGATGCACTGCAGGGGGTCTAGACTCTCAGATGAGGATATTGAGACACTATTTCCAGGACTGGTTACCAAGGTGTTGAAAACTCATTCCAAGGAGACATTGAAACCAAAACAAATTTTACACTGCCGACTTTCAACACGGAGGTAATACAGGTATACCTCTGAGATACTGCAAGTTTGGTTCCAGACCACTGCAATCAAGTGAATATTGCAATAAAGCAAGTCACACAAGTTTCTTTGGTTTGTTTCCCAGTGCATATAAAAGTTATGTTTACACTATACTGCATTCTATTAAGAGTGTGTTGTGCCGAACCCCTATTAACCTCAGTGGGGAAGACACCAGGTTTAAGGGACTGAAGAAGAGACCTAGAGCCAGCAAACAAGTCGTGAGATTTTTTATTAGGAGCCTACATACAAGGGAGAGAGTATAGTGGTGGCAGTCTAGAAAGGAAAACAATCTTATATACAGAAACATTTCAGTGGCAGTGGGCTGGACAAGACACCTGCCTTACCTATAGTCCAGTGGCAGTAGGCTAGAGAACATATCTGCATGTCCCAGTGGCAGTGGGCTGGGAAGGAAAACTGCAACCCCTTATTAACAGCATGCAGTTTATATAGCATTTTTATTTAACACTCTCTCCTTAATGACCTTCACCCAGCAACCTTCATTTACCTCCAAACTCAGGACCATGATTCCCTGTACAGTCTGTATTCCACGGGAAAGGCCAGAGGCTCAGATATTCCTCATAGTCAATGAGGAATGAATCTCTGGGTTGGCCACTCCTGGATTCCCTTGCTCAGAGCACACATTCAGGTGTGTCTATCATACAGGATCATTCTAAGGTTATACTGCTCTCAGGTGCATTTACTCTACAGCATACAGTAGCATTATCTCTAATATGTACATAATACATCCTTCATATATATATATATATATATATATATATATATATATATATACAGACATATACATGGAGGATATGTTATATACATAAGGATATATATGGAGGATATATTATATATTATATATAATTTGTATTATAAAGAGGATATTATAATTTATATAATATATAGAATATATTATATATATCCTCCATGTATATATCTTTAATTTAAAAATAGTTATTAAAAAATGTTCATGATCATCTGAGCCTTCATCAAGTCATAATCCTTTTGTTGGTGAAAGGCTTTACCTCGATGTTGATGACTGCTGGCTCATCAAGGTGGTGGCTGCTGAAGATTGGAGTGGCTGTGGCAATTTCTTAAAATAAGACAACAATGAAGTTTGCTGCATCTCTCACTTTTTCTTTCACAAGAGATTTCTCGGTAGCATGCAGTGCTGTTTGATAGCATCTTACCCACAGCACAACTTCCTTCAAAGTAAGAAAAACCTGCCACTACTTTATCAACTAAGTTTATGTAATATCCTAAATAATTTGTTGTCTTTTCAACAATATTCACACCATCTTCACCAGAAGTAGATTCCATCTCAAGAAACCATTTTCTTTGCTTGTCCATAAGAAGTAGCTCCTCATCTGCTCAAGTTTTATCATGAGGTTGCAATTCAGTCACATCCTCAGACCCTATTCTAATTCTAGTTCTATTTCTATTTCTACCATATCTTCAGTTGCTTCCTCCACTGAAGTCTTCAACTCCTCAAGGTCATCCATGAACTTTCAATTAACTTCTTTCAAACTCTTGTTGATACAGACATTTTGACCTCCTCCTATGAATCATGGATGTTTTTAATGACATCTAGAATGGTGAATCCTTTCCAGAAGGTTTTTGATTTACTTTGCTCAGATCCATCATAGGAATCACTATCTGTGGCAGCCTTACAAAAATGTTTTCTTAAATAAGACTTGAAAGTAAAAATTACTCCTTAATTTATGGGCTATAGAATGGATGTTGTGTTAGCAAACAAAAGCGACATTCATTTCCTTGTACATCTCTAACAGAGATCTTCGGTGACTAGGTGCACTGTCAATAACCAGTAATATTTTGAAATAAATATTTTCTGAAGAGTGGTTCTCAACAGAAGGCGTAAACATTCAGTAAACCATGCTGGATGTACTGTCATCCAGGATCTGTTCCATTTATACAGCATAGGCAGGGTGAATTTAGTGTACTTCTTAAGGGCCCTGGGGTTTTTGAAATGGTCAATGGGCACTGGCTTCAATTTAAAATCACCAGACTCGCTAAAAAGAGAGTCTGCCTGTCCTTTGAAGCTTTGAAGCCTGTTATTGACTTCTCTTCTCTAGCTATGAAAGTCTTAGATATTTCTCCTAGGCATCTTTCAATATAGAGCAACTTTGTCTACATTGAAAATGTGTTGTTTAGTGTAGCCACCCTCATTGACAATATTACTTAGATCTTCTGGATAACTTGCTGCAGCTTCTGCACCAGCAATTGCTGCTTCACCTTGCACTTTTATGTTATAGAGGTGGCTTCCTTCCTTAAACCTCATGAACCAACTTCTACAAACTTTCTACTTTTTTTCTGCAGCTTCCTCACCTCTCTCAGCCTTCATAGAATTGAAGAGAGTTAGGGCCTTGTTCTGGATTATGCTTCAGCTTAAGGGAATATTGTGGCTGGTTTGATGTACCCAGACCATTACAGTTTTCTCCATATCAGCAATAGAGGCTATTTTGCTTTCTTATCATTTGTGTATTCACTGGAGTAGCACTGCTAATTTCCTTCAAGCACTTTTCTTTTGCATTTACAATTTGGAGAACTGGCACAAGAAACCTAGCTTTCAGCCTATCTCTGCTTATGCCTTCCTTACTAAACTTAATCATTTGTAGTTTATGATTTAAAGTGAGATGCACAACTCTTCCTTTCACTTGAACACTAAGAGGCCTTTGTAGGGTTAACAATTGGCCTTATTTCAATATTGCTGTGCCTCAAGGAATAGGGAAGCCTGAGGAAAGGGAAAGAGACAAGGAACTACCAATTAGTGGAGCAGTCAGAACACATAGAACATTTATGAAGTAGGTTGACCATCTCACATGGGCATGGTTTATTGTACCCCAAAACAATTACAATAGTAACATCAAAGATCAAAGATCTCACAGATCACCATAACAGATATACTAATAATGAAAAAGTTTGACATATTGAGAGTATTACCAAAATGTGACAGAGATAGGAAGTGAACTCATGCTATTGGAAAAATGGCACTGATAGACTTATTCAACAGGTGGTTTTGTAAAACATGCATCTGTGAAGCACAATTAAATGAGGTATGCCTGTACATGTAAAGAAAGTGGTAAGGTTCCTGATATATAAGTGCACAATGAAGGTTAGCTATCATTAGCATTATTGTTTATTGTCATATTATTTAAAGAAATAGGTTGAGACACTCCCAGTTTGTCTGGTCTAGAAAGTTGTTTACACATAATCAGCATTGAAGATATTCCTTGATTGGCTCTCTTCAAAAAAAAAAAATGGAGAAAATTCTGAGAACCCTAAAATAGTGGTTAGTCTCTAACTTTAGTGTGTATCAGGATATGTTGGAGGTCTAGTTAAAACATAGATTGTGGTTGAAACTCTTACAACTATAAGTTGAGGTCTTTGCATTTCATTATATGTAAATTATACCTCCGTTAAAAATAAAAACAATCTCCAAAACTCTCAAGGTCATAAAAATCAAGGAAAGCCAGAGAAGCTGTCACAGCCTGCCTAGGAGACAGGAGGACTAAATGTGATATCCTAGATGAGAGCCGAGACCAGATAAAGTGAAAATAAATGAAATCCAAATTAAAAAAAAAAAAAAAGAAAAGAAGAAAAACAGATTGCTGAGTACGGCCCCAGAGTCTCTGATTCAATAGGTCTGGGGAAGGGCCCAAGAATGTGCATTTCTGATAAGTTCCCCAGTGATGCTGATGCTGCCACCTGGGGGACTCCATGCTGACAATCACTACACTAGAGCAAGCCTCACACTCCGTGATGCCCAGAGGGGTACACTGTGTGGCCAAGCCTGACTACTATGTTTGGAGGAGTATTGTCTGTAAAATTTTCAGTGACTTGTAATAACCCTATCCTGAGTTGAAACTGGTTAGTCAAAAGCATTTTCAAATGTCCCAAGCTTTAGAATGTGTGGTATTATAATCAGATCATTTTCTGTTAAAAAAAAAAAAAAACACATACAATCTATACTCCTTGATGCAGTAAGAGGAATTTATCGCCTTGTGTAATTGGGAAGTTTGAGGCACAGGTGTATCCAGAGTACAATACAATATGTCCCGAGCTCCCACTCTCTCTATCTCTCTTGGTTCTGCTTCTCAGCCCTTCTCTTTGTGAGCTGACCTTGCCACAGACAGTTCTCTCTTCAACTGGAAAGATAGAAGGCATCTCACAGCTCACAATTTACAAGGAAGAGAGCCACAATGTCTGCTGGTATCCTCAAGTGATATCTCATGATCTATGATTGGCCCTACTGGAAACACATACCCACATTTTAGACCAATCACTGTAAACAGAGGAAACAAGTACCATGATTGGCTAGCACTTCGTTACATGACGTATATGATGGCTGGACAAACACTCAACACTTCGAGGTGTGTGGCAGAGGCAACTGTATTGGCAAGGTAGCCAATTCCACAGTCAGGAAAGAAAAAACATCTAACAAAGAGGACCATGCTTTGAAAATAGAGAATGACCTCTAAGAATGGAGAGAACAGTAGAAATGCTGAAGACAGGGAACCGGGAATAATAGAGCAGGCAACCCCAGTTCCATTGAATTCAAAACTGTAAGCTCATCCTTGCCACAGCACCCTACAACAGAAAACTTTGAATAGGAAGCCTATTCTTTCAGTTGCTTGATGATACCACATTCCTGTCACTACCACCACTTCTGCTACCTGGAATTCTACATACTGCCACTGCTATTTCCAAACCAGTTAAGTCTCTGTCACATGGCAGACACTCAATATATGTTATTAAATAAATGATCAGAGGAAAGAAGAAATAGACAAACCAAGTTGAACCTGGGTAGGTCAAGTGAGCTTTCTGAACCCATTTGTTCACCTAAAAACAAAACAAAACCAGAATGTATTTTCTGGTTACTCTAGAGGGTGGATTCGAGAATTAAATATAATAAAAACGTGCCTCTGAAAATTGACAATAAAAATACAAATGCAAGGTACTATTATTAACAATGCTGTGTAAGATTTGTTGGTTTTCAGCATAGCATTGACGAAGGTACCTACTAACACTGCAAAATAGAAACCTAGCAATGTTGCCTGATTTACCTCTGTCAGAACAGCTTGACTGTTATTATGACTGCTCATCTAATTCTTCACCTAAGCTAGCAGTTCTCAACCCTGGCAGGATGTACAAATGACATGGGAACTTTGTAATGCTCTGCTATCCAGGCTTATCTTAGAGATTCTGTTTAAATTGGGTGGGCAGGCGGCCCAGGCATCTGTATGTTTAAAATCTCCTTAAGTGATTCTTAGGTGCAACCAGGCGTGATAATATCCTCAAGAACGGGAAACACTTGTAGTCCTTATTGCTAACCCCTTAAATGGAGATTGGCTATTTTGCAGATGAGAAAAATATCATTTGACAATGGATCCAATGTATAAGCCTCAGGGAGAGAGTGCACCAATGGGCCTTTAAAGGGGATGAAGGAATATGCCATTGATTTACTGGAGTTTGAAGCATAAAAAAGAATCCAAGAATGATAAATGATCATTTTCATTAGAGATTGGTCAGCCCTGAGTAATGGACCCTGCATGCAGGAAAAAGATCTCTGGGCAGAGAGTTTGTGTAAATCACAAAGAAATAAAGCTGACACATATATTCCCAAGAAGCAAGCATTTCATGATTGTTGGTCCAAACTTTTCATCTCTACTTAAACTCTGTACCCTCTACTACCAATTGCCCCAGTGCCCCAGTTCTCACTGCCCTCTGCACTAACCTGTGAATTGTGAACACATAACATTTACCTGGGAAGCTAAATGAATATACATATTATTGCTGTATATTTAATTTATTTTAATATAGATTAGATATGGATATAGACATGGGGAGAGTTACCTAAAGAGATATAGCTCTTAGCTTTTTTTCTCACCTGATCGATATGTCAACAATACAATGACAATGACTATAGTCACCAATGTTTAAACCTATGCTACATCAGGTTCTGTGTTGGGAAATTTATGAATCATGAGCTTTTCTGGCAAGCTTAACCACATTATCCAAATAATTTAATCAACTTGCATGGCTAGTATAATTCCCTCTAAAAATGAATGTCCTTTCTCTATAATAACTTTCTTTTGGACAAATTAAATAACTCTCTCAGGTCTCCACTTTGTTTTATCTCAGTAGACTTAGCCCATCTCTTATGACTTCTAGATACCTAGAGAAAAATAAATCATAAAACTTTTCCCTTTTTTCCCCCCAGAAAAGTACTAAATTTATAGACTGGCAAATACAATTTGCAGGCCTTTATTTTTTATTATCCTTTTCCTTTTCACACTGACTAATGTCATTTCCGCTATCAAAATAAGGATTATACGTGCAGATTTGAGTTTTAAAAGGTAGGCTGCTTCCCACTTGCTTCCTAATATTTATATGAATAATCATTTTATCCCATCAGCGTAATTTAGTCTCAGAAAAGTAAAACCATCCTCAGTAATAAGTAGATGTAAAATAGACACATAGACTGTTTTAAAAGAAAGTCTTATATGACATCTTTTTGAGACTACATTAAGGAACTTTGAGATACATCTAGAGGGTCTTGAAAATTACTCACAACTGGTCTTCAAGTAACTCCATACTTGATAAGTAAAACCATATGAGAAAAAAAAATGTGTATTATCAGTTAAGATTTCTACTTTGAAAATAGTACTTCTCTCTTTGTTGAGTATAATTAAAAATTTCAGAGCAGAAAAATGGATGCACAAAGTTAGTTAGTTTCTGAGCTTCCTTTCAGTTTGCCAATGTATAAAATCCCATATTAATCAGGGTTTTTTTTTAAATAAAAACTCTAACTGAATTAAGCCAAAATGAAACAAATGTGCACAGTTGGTTGGTTTTAGGCCTGGCTGGGACTTGGGGCTCTTTTCCCATCTCTGGGCTTCTTTCTTCTATGGAGTTTTTCTATCTCAAGTACACTTTTCCCAAACCATGGTATTCCTACTAAATTCCATAATCCCAGTGGAAAGAAACCCCCTCTTTTCTAAAAATTCTGACAAATTCTTGACCTTTTCTTTGTTCCAATGGATGAGGGCCATTTCAACTGCGGTTGGAGGCTGCAACTTTCTGATGAGCCAAGCTTCTACCACGCAGCAACCATTTGAAATACCAAAATAGATCATGGTTGACAGACAGTTTCCCAAAAGAAAATGAGAACATCATCACGAGAATCAGGGGGAGTGGATTTTGGGTGGATTTAAAAAACAGATTTAGGTTTCTACTAGGGAACCAAGAAAAACAACTCTTTTGTTTATATGTTTTTGTGGACAAGTTTTCTTAGATATCTAAGACATAATACCTACTCACTGATTATATTGTATTGCTTCATTAGCATGATTTCAACCCCAAGTTCTTCTCTGTGTAGGTCAAACACGCCCCTTCTGATAATAATTTCAATCCCTGATTTATCAAATAACGTAGCTCTACCAAAAAAATAAAAATAGACGCTTGCTGTTTTTATTACAAACAAAGAGTCCACCCTCTTTCATCTGAGATCTGACTTTCCTTAAGTTTCTTCCTTTTCTTGTGTTCCAACCTTAAGGAAAAAAAGATTTTATCATTCATAATTCAAAAATGCCAATCCACACAATATCCTCAGGGGCACCAAGGCTTCATGGATGAGAGAGCTCACACTCAGCAATCTGCCTGTTGGGATTTGTTCAGTAAGATTCACAGAGTTTCTGCTTCTTCCCGTTGCTGAAGTTCCAATTCTTTGGGGGAGTATTTGTTACATTTAGATGTCCTGACATATTTTCTTGATGAAAGGCAATGGCATCTCCCCGTTCAAAAGGATGACAAGATAAAACAAGTTCAGGGAGAAGAATCTGAAACTGATAATCATTGAGAGATTTCATTTGCACACAGGACTTTATATGTCTGGGGAGAGAATAGAGAATAGGCACTAGAAAAGAGGTCTCTAGTTCTGAGTGAATTAAAGTGCCTGAGGTCTGAATTTCTCAGCAAAATCCTAAATGGTACTTAGGCCAAACTTTCTAGGATGGAAATTCCTCTAGGAGGCATGTTTCCTGTTTGATGAAATGCATTCACCCAGGATGTGTTACTAAGTAAACTAATCAATAAAATTAAGGGCAGTGTGTTTTAAAAACACAAATTGATGTTCGTCTGATGTTTAACATGGCCACTCTGTATTTTGATATATCACTAGAGGCTTAGTTGTAATAATGTGTGTGCTATTTTTGCATTTGTTCTTTTCACTTAACATGTTTTACAAGTTTCAACACAGTCTTTCTAATTGACATTTAAGAACCTTCCTGGTTGTTTTAAATCCTAGCTGTTATAGATAATATTTCAATGAATATTTTCCTGCTTATCTATTTTTAGTTTTGAAATGATGCTTTAAGTCCCTAGGAGTTGCATATCTGTGCCACACAGACCAAAACATCATAGAAATGTGTCTCTGAAACAATATATTGTCTTCCAGAAGTGCTGGGTAATTCACTCTCTCAGACACGGTGTAGGAGTACAATGGTTTCAACACAAGGTTGACACTACAGGGTGTTAAGGAAGTAATGGACCCTGGCATGGGTTTAACCTCTTGAGGATATCTAACATACATGTATGAAGGTTTCTTAACTTGAAAAAAAAAATAAAGGAATGGCACCTCTCATTTCATCATAGAGTGGGGATCACAACCCTAAATGTCCTCTTGGTTCTGGCAGGGAGTGTGAATTAATCAAGCAAGGTGTTAGGGAGCCTGGAGGAAAAGATGAAAACTATGGAAAAATGAGGATGCGTGCTCCATCTGCCCCTCTAAAGAGCTGTCTCTACTCAGCTTCAGCTGAGTTGTTCCAATTTCAAAATGTGGGCCACTCATTCAAATTCAATGTATATGAAACATGTCAACACTTATCGGACAAGAAAGGAGGGAAAGCAGGGAAGGGAGGGAAGGATGGAGGGAAGGATGGAGGGAAGAAAGGAGGTAAGAAAGGAGGAAGGAAAAGAGAAAGAAAAAGAAATGAACAGTTGGTTTGAAACCCCCATGTACAGACTTTATAATGTACCATTTGCAACGAACTTTTCTTTATGGAAGTAAGGCAAATTTCAATAAAAAGATGCCTTGTAAAACTGATTGCTGGGATTGGTACTGATGGAAGAAAATACACAACAAAAGTGCTAAGCAACCAGCACCATCCAAAAGAAATGTCATTTATGATGATGAACGTTATGCACGCACAAAAAGCAGAATTTAATGCTGGGCTTTAGCAGATGTAATTATATAGCATGACAAAGTAAGGCACAAAAGGAGTTGAACCACTTTTTCCAAATTACAAAGCTGTAAAACATTCAGCAGTCAAGTAATAAAAAGAAAAAAAGTGTTTTACTTATTTAATTTGAGTAACTTATTTTTCTCCAACAACAAAATGCCTAGGATGAACAATGAATTCAGGAGTTACATTATGACTGTTGCCCCTCTCCACTCATTTTCCAAGTGATTTCATTTGCTGAATAAGATCAGCTACCACAGGATAGTGAGAAATCTTAGCATGTGTGTGCTTTCCTAGGTTTGCCTTTGTGATGTGAGAAACTGTAAGTGACAGCAGTAAGGGGAAAAAAACCTCTAATTCAGGGTAAGATATTGACAAGGGTACGAATTCAGCCCTCTGACAGCAAAGCTCTCCCCCCATTTCTCAGTATCATATAGTTTATTAATGCATGTTTAAGTAGAAGGCAGGGTATATATGATATGCATCACCACTTGAAGTTGTCCACAAGGCTGTTTGCTATCAAAAATGTAAGTGGACTGTAAGAAAAAAGAAGATTTGGAGGAATAAGGGGCAGGACGTGACAATGGCCATAAAAGGAGGCATTTACCATCAAGACAAAGACCCAGACGCATTTGTTGTTGGAAAATACTTCCAAGCTAAGAATGTAAGTGAAAAGACAACTATCAAGTTATGTAAACAGCCTTTTGCTAGGATAATGAAAATCTCAGGACTGCTATGAAAACAACCAAGGCACAAATTTAGGTCATTGTTCTTTGCTATTTTTTTTTCTGCTATCTTTTGACAGAGTTCTCAGTGTCTTCATTTTGGCAGCTAAGTACGTTTATGCTAAGACAGTTCACAGGGTTGTCATTAAGAATACATAGATGTTAAATGAGATACTGGGTCAAATATCCAGGTAACTCAAGCCAAGTTAATCTTGAATCTGAAATAGCTTTATAGATGTCTTGATTCTTAGGTGTGTTTTTCCAGTGAGTTATTGGAAATAAATTATTCTATCACTAATGTTTTGCAAGCCCATGCGATTTGCTGAAGTTCTCAGTAAAGGACTTTCTAAGGCTTTCTTGGAGTAGTAAATAATCCTGTACAAGTTATTTTAATCAAGTCAGACTATCACTCTCCTTTTCTCTTGTTCTTTGATCTAAATGGGTCTGCTCCCATGCCACATGAGGCTATCTCACATTGTACCTCTCCTCCATGTCTGTTCCTCAATTTAGTTTAATTCAACCATCATTGTACTGGGGTGGGGGAATCTACCCCAGGCCTTTCCCTGTGAATTCAGAGATGAACCATATAATAGAGATGAATAATTTGCTCTCATTGTCATTATTACTTTCATAGATTGGGCACGTACGGTGTATCAGGCTCCACACTAAAGGCTTGGTTGGTATGCATCATCTCAATTGATTATCACAACAATTGAATATATTAGGGCTATTTTTATTCCCAATTTTAAAGTGGGAAAACTGAAGATAAGAGATATGAGCAATTTTTCAAGGTTGTATGCCTCTTGAGGGGGAGATCCAGGACAAGATCTCAGGTCTAACTCCAAACTCTAGACTCTTAGCTGCTACTTAATAATATAAATGATAATGAAGAAGATAATAATGATAGTTAATATTTATTGAGCAACTTTTTATATTTCAGGTAAAGTGCAAGGCACTTGACATAGATTATAATCTTGTTCCATTAAAACAATCAACATGCAAGGTTAACCATGCTGCCATCCTTGATTATTAGATGATTAAAATTAAGGTGTTTGGAAATTAGGCCTTATGAAAGATCATTCAGTGCAGTCTCAATGAATAAGGTGGGTCTCTCTGCTATAGCAAAAACAGTGCTTCTAAATTTCACCCAGCAGGTACTGCATTAGTCTGGATTCTGATGAATCAAAGGAATAGGAAGAAATTATATAGCAAAACACAATGAATAGCCCTGTTTGCTTGTAGTAATTTGGGAAATAACCAAAAACAAGCAAACTAAATAGAAAAATCATAACTTCTTCTACTAACACTATTATAGAACTCCTTGGGGAATGTCATTGTCATTTCATTGTTAAGTCAAAGAGCTAGATATATTTTGTCTGATGTTGCCCTTAGAGATTCACACCAAAAGTTGGTTGAGATGACTTAGGTTCAAGGGCCCCAGCTTCCAAGTAAACTGAGGTAGTGATCCATGTGTTTTAGTATCCTGGCATCTGGCAGAATGTCTCGCAAATACTGTACTTAGTAAACATTTGTTGCTTGCAATTTTTGATGCTCAGGCATCAAGTGGTTAACAATTAGTTTCCACTGACAAAAGTATTCTTTCATACCCCCTGAGGCGTTTTTCGCTTTAGAAAAAATGGTAGCAGTACATGGTTATTTTTGATCCATGAAAATATTGGTTATAATATTCTTCTTTTCCCATTCCATTACTGTAAAACTTATTTGAGAGCTACGAAATAATAGGAACGTGATTTTTTTAATAAGATGATTTAAAAGGAGGGGTATGTTATCATTATTGATTATTTATTTGACAAACATTGTGAGAGCCTGTTATGTGCTAGGCACTTTGCTGAACATGCTGAGGAAGACAAAGATGTATAAAGACATATGGATAATCCTGCTAATAAATGTTGGTTTCAAGCTTCAGTATGCTGAGGATAAGCATCTTGTCTCATCTACAATTTGTTACCCACTTCGTGAGTCTCATTTGCAAAAACAATTAATGATCCCATTAGCAAATGTGTAAACAATGGCTATTAAATACATAAATATACCCATTTAGCTACTTATTTCCTTTTGCCAATAAAATAAATCCTCTCTTCTCTATTAATAAATGGCTGTACACAAAAATAGCTTATAGATAAATTGCATTTAGACATGAAAAAATGCCCTGAGTGTGCAGCGGTAGAAATTATATAGGTTTCTAGAAATAGGAGACACTAGAAAAATTAATCACATTCCTTCAGTTCTAACTGCCTGTGGTCTTTCTGGCAACATTTATTAAAGAATTAAAAGTACATTCATTTTCAAGACTTTTGTTACAAAAATCATAGTTTTACTATACCTTTAGAAATTATATCTACAATTATATTACTTAATATTTTGTTTTAATACATTTTCTCTAGGAAATGTTTCTGCTCATTCAGATACCGACTATAAAAGCAAAATGAAGTGTGGGGTTTAAGTTATGATTTTAAAAACCCTATTGCTAAAAAAGGAGAGGTGGTAGTTTTATATTCTCATTGCCTTCTTTAAATAACTGTCCAATCTTTTACTTCACACTGGCAATATAGGTAATGAATATAAATGCTTTATATTTGTAGAGCACTTGGATTTCTATATGCAGTAGTAAGGCAGATGAGGTACTTTGGCCACAACAACTAAAACTGGAGCATTACATATTTTTTTTACCTTATTGAGGTACAAGATATACACATTAAAGTGTGTAAAGTGCACTAATCCTGAGTGTACAGCTAGGTAAGCTTGTATACCTATAAAACCACCACCCAGATCAAGACCCAGACTATTTCTAGAGCCCCATACATTTCCTTCATGCCCCCCTCAGTCAATAACCAACATTCCCCCAACTCAGGATAACCAGTAATATGGCTGCTATTAACAATGATTGTTTTTGTCTACTCTTAGACATCATCTGAGTGGAATTATGCGATATGCTGTTTTTAGCTTCTAGTTTTTTTTTCACTCAACAAAATGAGAGATTCATCTGTCTTGTTGTGTGTAATTGGCTGTTGTGTGTAGTTAGTTCTTTTTAAATTATTGCTATATCATATTATATAGTATGAATACAATATGATATATTTATTCATTCTTCTGCTAATATTTGAGTTGTTTCCAGTTTTTGTGTATTATGTGAAAAAAAGTCTTACTGGATAAAGAAAATATGGTACATATACACCATGGAAAACTGCAACCATAAAAAAGAACAAGATTTTTGCAGGGGCATGGATGGAGCTGGAAGCTATTATCCTTAGCAGACTAACACACAGGAACAGAAGGCCAAACTCTGCATGTTCTCACTTATAAGTGGGAGCTAAATGATGGGAACCCATGGACACATAGATGGGGACAAAACACACTGGGGCCTACAAAGGTGGAGGTTGGGAAGAGGGAGAGGATCAGGAAAAATAACTAATGGGTACTAGGCTTAATACCTGGGTGATGAGATAATCTGTACAACAGACCCCCATGTTACAAGTCTACCTATGTAACAAACCTGCACATGTACCCCTGAACTTAAAAAAATAAAACAAAATTAAAAAGTTGTCACTAAAAAAAAGAGGAAGAAAAAAAATCTTAAAAAAATGTGTGTTGTTTGTTTGGTTGTTTTGGGTTTTTTTTCTTTGTTTGTTATTATTATTATTTTCTTTCACACTCTGTTGCCCAGGCTAGAGGGCAGTGGCATAAACATAGCTCACTGTAGCGTCTACCTCCTGGGTTCAAGTGATCCTCCTGCCTCAGCTTCAGCTGGGACTGCAGGCATGTGCCACCACATCTGGCTTTAAATAAAACTTTTTAAAGGTACAAATAAGCTGAAACAAAGTAAGGAATACTCAAAAGACCATAAAGTAAATTAAAAAAGACTGAAGCTGGCTTTTAACTTTGGAGTATTTGCTGATCCTGGTGAACTTCAACTTTGTCACTACCTCTAAGGTTGCATAGAACAATTCTCATCCATTTAGCCAGAGGAAAAGGATTTTTCTAGGAACTCCCTTCATTAAGCTAAAATGAGTTTTAGGGTAATGATAAATAAGCCTAGCTCTGCAGGAGGTTGCAAGAAACCCGCCCATCTTAAAATGTAGTACGAAGTGCAGAAGTATAAGAAATCCATTCTGAAAGCCTACATCCTCAAATCAGATCCTGTGGGTTTGAAGCCCAATTTATACCCCCTAGTTGATCCTAAAAACCTCAAGTCTAAAATTTTGATTAGTTTTCATAGTACCACCCAGGTTCCTGGATAAAACAAATGCAAATTCTTCCTGGGAGAATTCATTTTCAACTGAGGCCTCAAAAATTTCCAAAAAGTTAACTAGGAAACAGACACGAAATAAAGCACCAGAGGAAGAACAAGCAGAAATAGATTGATAAAGATATTGTGTATTAGAATTATAAAATACAGATTATAAAATGATGACTATGATGAATGAAATAAGAAATTGAAAATATGAGGCAGAACAAACAATGACAAAAGGATTAAGCATTTTTTGCAAAGAAGAACCAGGACTAGCTCATAGCAATAGAAAATATGATAAAAATAGGACAAAATGGAATTGAAATACATAAATTACATTTAATCAGAATTCCAAAAGGAGGAAAGAAATAATAAAAAGATAATATTCGAAGAGATTACAGAAAAAACTTTTTGGAATCGAGGAAAGGCAATTTATTCATTTCACAATGCCAATAAAAAGGAAAGAAACAAAATAATAGTAAAAACAGAATCCACACCTGTATACATGATATTGACTAGGCAGAACACAAAGACAAAGAGAAGATCCTAAAATCAGTTAGATAGGAAAGGTGTACTATTTTCAAATGAATGAAACTGAACCGGCAGCTGGCATCTCAAAAGCAGCAGAAGCCATTAGGACTGCAATAATGTCTTCAATGTGCTTAGAGTAATTAACTCTACTTAGAATTGTATACTAATCAAAAAATTTCTTTTTGAAATGTAGGTAAAATCAAGACCTATTGAAATGAATGAAAACCAAGAGTTTGCCACCAACAGATTTGTATTCAAGGGACTTCGGAAAAGTGTACTATAGACAGGAGGAAACTGATTCCAGATGAAAGGCGAAAAATATAAGGAAAAATAATGAGCAATAAATGTTGAAAATATGATGGGAAGTATAAACATTGATCATATATAACAGTATCCTATAAGATTAATAAATCACAAATAGAAAATAATATTGTATAAATTGTACTTACAGTGTTCTAAGGTCTTTCTGTTGCAAGGAAGGGTAAAGGTGTTGATTAGTTTTATGTTTAATAATTAAGTGTGCATGTCAAGATACTAGAGTAACAATAACAGAATAAAAATAAAATTAACTTTTAAAACAGTATAGGGAAAAATTGGATGAGAAAAGAAAATACAAAAGAAGGCAAGAAAAGAATGAGCAACAGAAAAGGTAAGACAAATAAAAAAACACAAAATAATATGATGGAAGCACATCCCAAAATACAAGTAGTTTTTTTTTAATGGATTAAATACTTTAGATAAAAAATATAAATTGGCTGGGCAGGGTAGCTCGCACCTGTAATCCCAGAACTTTGGGAGGCTGAAGCAGGAGGATCAGTTGATGTCTGGAGTTTGAGACCAGTCTGGCAACATGGCAAAACCCTGTCTCTACAAAAAATGCAAAATTTGGCCAGGCCTGGTGGTGTGCATCTGTAGTCCCAGCTACTGGGAAGGCTGAAGTGGTAGGATCACCTGAACATGGGAGGCAGAGGTTGCAGGGAGTGGAGATTGTGTCACTGTACCCCAGCCTGGGCAACAGAGTGAGACCCTGTCTCATAAAATCAAATAAATTGTCAAAGTAAATTAATAAAATTCTAGCCACATGCTGTTTATAAGAGGCAAATCAAAATATTAAGACACAGGAAGTTCAAAAGAAGGAGAATCGAAAAGATTTATTCAGTAAATATTAATTTTAAAAAGCTGAAACATCTATAACGTCTATATTAATATAAAACATAATGGACATTAGGGCAAAATAAATTACCAGAAATTAAGAGGGTGACCACACTATGAATAAAAAGCTTAATACAAATGAAGACATAATTCCAAATGTGTGTGTACCTATAAATGTAGGTACAGAAATTAATGGAATTATAAAAATAAAACCCAGAAATAGACCCATGAAAGTATAGCAAATTGATTTTTCACAAAGGTCCAAAATCTATTCTGTGGAGGAAAATTCATCTTTTCAACAATTGTTACTGGAGCAAGTACTTATTTACAGAAAAAAAAATGAATTCAAACTAAAACTCACACCTTATAGAAAAGTCAACTCAAAATGGACAGGTGATCTAAATGTAAAGCTTAAAACTATAACACTTTTCCACATTTAAAGGAAAACATAAGGGAAAATCTTTAGGACCTACATTTCTGTGAAGCATTCTTAGGCTCAACAACAAAAGCACATTTCATAAAAGAAAAAAAATCAATAAATTGAATTTAATCAAAATTTAAAATGTTTGCTCTGCCAAAGACCCTATTAAGGGGATGAAAAGACAAGCTATAGACTGGGAGAAAATATTTGCAATCCATGTATCTAGTAAAGCACTCTTATTATCTGGAATATATAAAGAAGTCTGCAGGGTCTCCAGTTCCTCCCACCTCCCGGGTTCACGCCATTCTCCTGCCTCAGCCTCTCCAAGTAGCTGGGACTACAGGCGCCCGCCACCACGCCGGCTGATTTTTTCGTATTTTTAGTAGAGACGCGGTTTCACCGTGGTCTCGATCTCCTGACCTCGTGATCCGCCCGCCTCGGCCTCCCAAAGTGCTGGGATTACAAGCGTGAGCCACCGCGCCCAGCTCCTCCCACCTTTATTCTGTGTCCTGGCCCAAAATCATGAAGTGCCTTTACTGCTCTGTGACCAGCCAGCTTCAGATTTTTTCCCAGGGGGAAGACCAGGGCCTTGAACATTCCCAGGCACTGACAAACATTTCTATGTTGTTGCTCAAAACACTGAAAGAAAGTGGTCTCAGCCCTGGGCCAAATACCTTAAACTTTCACATGAAGTCCGTATACCCCACGCCCTGGCTGCAAACATCCTAGGTAGAACACCCCTTTTCTCCTGCTGTTCATCATGAGGACCACTGCAGCACTCTAAGTTCCCCTAGTAAATGTTTTGAACTGATCACTTTGGCATTTAGTGTTTCTTTCTTGGAATCCCAGCTAGCTCCATCTCAGCACAGTTTGGGGCACTCTCTCGTGGAAATTCCCCCGCTGCTGCTTTTGGGGTGAGTCCCAAAAGCAGTTAGGCAGGATGAAACAATCGGCATAGTCAATAGGACCCCAAAGAATTGGGCTGGAGCAAAGAGGAACTGACCGGGGACACCCTGTAATGGTGCGAGGTTCTATGTGAGGCTTCTGTGGCCGGCTTGCTCCACGCTCGCAGGCCTCCCGGGGAATACCAAGATGCTCCAAATACTCCAGCTGGCTTGATTAGCCTTATGGAGGGTTTGAAATTGCAAACGGCCAACAAGGAGGCCAGGTTCCTAGCAACCAGGAAAGGCTGACCTCTGTTGTGGCCATCTACCTAGCAACAGAGGCCCGCTGGCAGCAGAAAGCAAGGTGGACAAGTTAGAGGAGAAATTATAACTGGAAAGAGATGTCCACTCCACTCTGTCAGTTACCAACAGGGTGGATAAAGTGGAAGAAGGGGAGGCTGAACACACTGGCATGCTGGTAGGCTAAGTGGTGCAGTAAGAAAATACCCGAAGCCCTGCCATTGTCCAGTCCCCGAACTGGGATGCCAAAAAATGGAAACCCTTAGACAATGAAAGTGAGTCTGACAGATCCAGATAATGGAGGGGAACGTCTGAGGACTCACTCCCTCACAAAAAGTAAATTAAAGTAAGCCCACCAGGCAGGAGCCTGAGGCCCTCCGCTACTTGCCAATCAAACATATCCCCCGAGCGAGTATACTCCTATAGAGTTAACCGATCTGGCTAGCCACTTTTGGCAGAACCTGAAGGAGTTCTTAGCCATTTGGCTGGGAGGATTATGGGATAGTGGCACCGATTGTGTGGTTCTGTCTGGAAATGAAGCCAAAAAGATTATCAATGTTATAGCATATCCTTCTACTGGGCAATGCCTACATGGCTCCTGTGCTATTCCTGAGATAGACTGACACACTCTAACCTGTAGGGAAGGCTGGCCATTCAAGGGGTATACACCTGGGGATCCAGCACCTTGGAAGACAACTGAAGAGACACAGGCTTTGTTGCACCAGTTGGCAATGCAAGTGGCCATCTATGCCCCTGCTTTCCAGGGGCATAATAATGCCACATTCATAGCCAGTATGTGCAATATGTTCCTAAAAGCCGCTCTGCCTGGGTGGAGCAAACACTTCTTCCCATCCTAAGGCCCTTAGCAGGGGCTCTGGTTGAAATAAAGGAATTCGAAACTATGGCAGTGCAGCTAAAGTGAGGAGTGCTGTAATAATGGGGGAAACTTAAGGAGACAAGGAAAGGGAAAAGATAGAAATACAGCAAAATGGATGTCAAGGAGTAAAATACGGCAAGATCTTCTGAAGACAGGTATGGAGAGAGAGAAAATAGACAAACAACTCAGTGCAATTTTCCTTAGACTTTTAAAAGTCCTAAAGCCCAAGCAGCAGTGTGTCTAAGATTAATTCTAAACCCTCAGCACTACCGCTGGAAGAAGAATCCAAGGTAAAAGGGTAGTGAGCACCACAGCCCCTACCGTGACAGGACGGCCAAAGTTCTTCTCAACATACAGCCATTTAGGGGGACCAAAGGCCCCACATAGGAACAGTGATTCACTGGTCCCATTAAAACAAAGAATTTCAGTTCTGGCAGATACAGGAGCTGAATGCACTGCTCCTAATGTGTATAGATGGATACAGAGATACATGCATCCCTGTGAGATGAGCACATCTACTGTTACAAATTAGGCATCTTACACCAACCCCACAGTGGTTCTGTATCTCCCCAACCCCTGAGAACATTGTGAGGATAGATACTCTCCTAGGAGCTGCCTTTGAAACAACCAAATGTTAATTGCATCTCCAGGTAAGGATACTAAGAGTCATGCTCCAAAAGGAGGCTAGATGGGAGCTGGTGGTATTATTCTGCTCAAGACAGGTGGTGTGTATCAAACACTATCATCTCCCAGGAAGGCAGAGAGAGATAACAGCATCTATCCAGAAACTGGAGAGGGTGGAGACTGTGCATCCAGCACAGAGCCCATACAACAGCCCTATATGGCTGGTGTGAAATCCTGATGGCACCTGGAGGATGACAGGTGATTACTGGGAATGCATAAGGTGACTCCATTTATACATGCTGCTCTCTCAAATGTGTCTCATATAGTGGATAGGCTGACTACTTGTTTAGGTACCTGTGTACTGTCCTGGATTTAGCAAACACTTTCTTTAGCACACCCTTCGATCCAAAGTCCCAGGACATGCCTGCGTTCATCTAGGAGGGCCAACAATGAATTTTTTAAGTGCTCTCCTGGGGTGCTTTTATTGCCCTACTGTACCTGGTTTGATGGCTGGTGACCTGGTGGTTTTGGGTGATATCTTAGTCCATTTGTGTTGCCATAAAGGGAATATCTGAGGGTGGGTAATTTATAAAGAAAAGAGGTTCATTTGGCTCATGGTTCTGCAGGTTGTACAAGAATTATGGTGCCAGCATCTGCTTCTGGTAAGGGCTTCAGGCTGCTTCCACTCATGACAGAAGGTGAAGGGGGGCAGACATCACATGGCAAGAGAGGAAGGAAGAAAGAGGAGAGGGAAAGTGCCATGCTCTTCTCAATTACCAGTTCTCATGTGAACTACAAGAAGTTATGCACCCCCTTGAGAATGGTAGCAAGTAGTTCACAAAGGATCCCCCACCATGATCCAAACACCTCCCACCAGGCTCCACTCCAGAATGGGGGATAAAATTTCAACATGGACTTTGCAGGGCCAAACAAACCATGTCCAAATCATAGTAGGTGATATGCTCAGCATTTGCCAGGAACATTACATAAAGATTTTGCTAATTTATAAAGTTTTGAATATTTTGCACAGGCTACCCAAAAGCTTCTAGAGCACCTGTGGTCCAGAGGATGGGCCATCAACCCACAGAAAGTCCAGAGGCCAGGGGGCATCATAAAATTCCTGTGCATGGTTTGTTGAGTAAGACTTGGGTTTGCCAACCACTGTGATTGAATAGATTCAGGTATACCCATGTCCCCAAACAGTTAAAGAACTGCAACCCTTTGTAGGTCTGCTAGGATATTGAAGGACCTTCATTTCCCCTTGGCCAAATGTCTCAGGCCATTATACTGCCTGATAAAGATGGGGGCGCATTGGGACTAGAGCATTAAAAAAGAAGAATTGTCTACTCAGGCAAAGGCCTTAGTGATGTAACCACAAGCCCTATAAATGTTCACCCCTGCAAAAGCATTTGAATTAGATATTTCTGTGACTGAGAAAAGAATAGGTTGGGCCCTCTGGCAGAGGGAGAGCAGCCAACAAATGCCCTTTAGCTTCTGTTCACAATTGTTCAGGGGGCCCGAACAATGCTATATCCTGTTGGAAAAAATAGTTACTTGCAGTTAGCCAGGCCCTCTTGCAAACAGTGTCACTAACTGGAGATACATCGGTGGAATTAAAAACAGCTTACCCTATTAAGCATTGAGTGGCTGCCTATTTGCCATGTCCACATCAGCCATAGCACAAAATGGTACTCTGGTTAGGGGTCATACAGATCTCCAGCAGAGCAGGCATCTTACATCCAGCCCTTTATCTATAAAACTATAGGACCTATTGAGACCTAGACAATAAACTGTAGATTTAAAATCAGTCCCAACACCACCCCCAGAGAAATCTTATCAAATAAAGGAAGGAGAAAAAACCCACCCAAGGGTGCTTGGTACACAGATGACTCCAATGTGGGTCAGCTACACAGATGGACTTCCGTGGCTATGCAACCAACTATCCATACCACATGGGTGCAGTCTGGAACAGGGTATAGCAGCCAGTGGGCACAGCCCTGAGCTGTCTGGATAGTGATTATGAAAGAGCCACACCCAGTAGTTCTGTGTAATGATTCCTGAGCATCCGTGAAAGGGTTGACACTGTGGATAACTCTATAGGAAAAGGATCAACGGTCCCTAAATGGAAGGCCATTGTGGGGGCAGAACTGTGAACAGATATTTAGGACTGATTACAACAACCAAGGCTAAAGTCACAGTGTTCTACATAGCAACTCACCAACAGTCACCCTTGTAGAAATATGAAAGCAGAAATTCTGTCCCGAGCCTGGTCAGTGGTCACCTGAAGAAGCAGGTATAGCATATTGGATACATCAGAAGGGAGCTCACAGGGGTTCTGCATACTATTTGGAAATTGGCCCAGCACTCTGGCTTACTAGTGTCCAAACAAGACAGAGAAAAGACAAGACAAAATTGGCCCACCTATTGCCAGGCCCCTCCTCAGCAAGCACCAGAGGACACCACTGGAAATGTAAAAAGAGGGGAGAGAGCCATTGACACATGGCAACTAGATTATATTGGCCCATTCCCTAATTGGTAAGGGATAGCAATATACACTGACATGCATAAACACTGAGTGGCCCCTTGCAAGCTTTCCTCCATTGAAAAGCAAATCAGACCTTGACTATACAGAGTCTGCAATGCTTGCAACTAATGTATAGTACCCTACAAACAATCATCAGTGACCAAGGGAAACATTTTCCAGGCTCTCTCATCCAAGATTGGGCAGAGAAGGAGTGCATGACATGACAATTTCATCTGCCCTACAGCCCACAGGGAGCAGGATGGTTAGAGAGCTAAAAATGACCTCTTCAAAGAACAAATTAAGCTCTTAACAGGACTCCCCTCATTGAGAAATTGGACTGTGGTTTAAATGGAAGTTGGATGTGCCTTGAATGAAGCTCCCATTATGGGAAGAAAGTTGGCTTACGAACATGTAATGCATATAAACAGCCAGGTGCAAGCCACAGGGGTATGGAAAAAAACTAAGCCTGGAATTCAGTTCCACATGGACTGGCCTGATTTTGTGCTCCCCTTGTCCCATAACCCTGGGCAGGGAATCCTGAAGTGAGCTCTGGGGTAGAAAGTACCACTGGGCTGGACTAGTAATCCTTCTTTCCCTGAGGTGGGAGGCCGCCACTGCCCTGGACTTGACCCCCACTTTCCTTTTCCATGAAGGGCCTAGGGAGACAAACTGGCAGTGGGCAGGCAGTGCCCCCATAGCGCTGGGCACTGAAGTGGCACTAGCACAGTGGATTTCACCCAGACTATCACTGTGGAGTCTACAACACCTCTCGCACTGGGACGGAAGGTCTGTATACTCCTCCTGGAAATGTTCCCAAGTCTTCTGAGGTTATGGCAGAGGGGGATTCTAATACAAGTTTTATTACACAGGTGGGGCAGGAGGTCCCACCTTGTGTTCCTAATCTTTTTTTTTTTTTTTTTTTTTTTTGTATTTTTGCTGTTTGCTTGAGCTGCCTTCTTCTTTGCTGTTATATCATCCCCTCCAGAGCTCGGCTATCCTCTGAAAATGTTTTCCTGGCCTGGGCCCATCACACAGCCCACAGCCAAGGCTGATCTAATTGGCAGATACATGGCCTTATGCCCCTGAGTAGCTAAGGACGAATGCCTTGGTAGCCTGAGCCACTATGTACAAACCCATATAACTGAACAACACATGGAAATGGGTACTCTGGATACCTCTGACATGCATGCAAATGCGATAGGGCTGCGACATCCAGCAACCCTGAATACAATGTAAGTTTTTCCCTGAACATGTCCCACAGGGAGGCAACAACCAAAGCCAGGACTTCCCCGAAGAGCACCACATCCCTGCAATAGGGATCGTACTGGAAAATGGGGGATGGCTGGCTTTGTGTGGCTCACCCCTAAGGCAGGGATGCTCTCTGGGGTTACAGAGATCTGTCAGGAACAAAGTAATCACTCAAAGGACACTCAGGTCAACAATACCAGATACTAGGGCTCCTCCCAACTGCTGGGATGAAAACACATTGTGATACTTAGGGACACGGACTGGTTTGCCACAGACTGGTTTTGTAGGGTAGCAACATATTGGACTGCCTTGGTTGGTACCCAGTAGCTCAGTAGGACTCACCTCTGGCCCTGGGTTCCCCTAAGACGGCTTGGATGATATACCCTTGGCTTCATGTAGGTACCCTCCAGGGTCTCTGACACCATCCCTGTCCGCCTCACTGAGCCCACGTGCAGGGGCTAGTGAAGTAGGTCTGCTTTTGTTTGTTTTTGGTGGGATGACTGATTGACTGTATTTGTACCCCTGGAAGGCTCTGTTGATATTGTGCAGAAGGTGGAAGCCCTTCAAAGATGTGTCTCCAGAGCTCTGAACGACACTGAGCATGGTTTGGAGTCCTTCAACATTGAAACAGCCACAGTGAGGAAAGTGTCCTACAGAACTGAATAGCTCTAGGAATGCTAACAGCTGAGCAGGGAGGAATCTGTGCCCTTTTAAAAACTGAACGTTGTGTATATGTGCCGGACAAAGAAGCTGACATTAATCAATCCCTCTTCATTTATAAAAGCAATTTACAGCTAATTGACCACAGGGGTTTGACCCTTGGTGGTCTACAATAAAATCATAGTTTTCAGAATTGGAGCCTCAGTGGAAAGCGCTGCTAGTAAGCCTTTTGGGAACTGTGATTTTAGGTCTCGTCACATGCACCCGTATTTACTGTTGCTGTTTTGTTGGCAATGCGTCATAAAGTTAGGGAAAAGCACCTTACAAGCAATTCCACCCTTTCCTTCCAGCTCGGGGAACATCTCAGAAGAGATGAGTGTGTGAAATTATAAGAGCCAGTCAGGGGTGTAAATTGTAGTCCCCCAACTTTCTTTCCATGTCCTGACCAAAGATCACAGAGTGCATTGACAGCTCTGTGACCCAGTGAGCTGCAGGTTTTTCCTAGCAGGCTTGAATCCAAACTGGAGCCTTGAACATTTTCAGATACTAATAAAGGTATCTAGGTTGTTGCCCAAATCACTGAAAGAAATTAACCTGGTCCCGAGATAAATTATTTAAACCCTCATATAAAGTCCATACCCTGACCTCCTCACTGTGGACATCCTAGGTGGAACACCCTTTTTCTCTTGCTGTCAGTAGTGAGGACTTCTGCAGCATGCTGTTAAGTTCCCTTAATAAATGCTTTGGACTCATCACCCTAGCATTAAGTGCTTCCTTTTTTGGAATCTCAACCAGCTTCATCTCTGGATGGTGTGGGCACTCCTTTGTGGGAACTCTTCTGCCGCCCCTTTGGGGTGACTCTGGGTGCAGATTAGGTAAGATGAAACAGTCTCAAAACTCAACAGTAAAAATGAAGAAATCCATTAGAACATGGGCAAAGGACGTGAAGAGACATTTTAGCAAAGGGGATATACAGATGGCAAATAAGTACATAAAAAGATGTTCAACATCACTATTCATTAGGGAAATGTACATAAAGGCCATAATAAGAAATGATGATCTATTCTGTTAAAAATTTCTATTACAACAGGTAAAATAAAAAATATTGACAATAGAAAATGCTGGCAAGGATGCAGAGCAAGTGGATCTGTTATATATTGCTGGCAGAATGCAAAATGGTACAGCCACTCTGGAAAATAGTTTGACAGTTTCTTAAAAAACTAAGCATACACTTACTAGAGGAACCAGTAATTGTACTTCTGTACATGTATCCAGAAAAAATAAACTGTATGCCCATACAAAAACCTGTAACAAATATTAGTAACAGCTTTATTTTCAATAGCCAAAAACTGAGAGCATGTTGCTCAATAGCTAAATAGTTAAACAAAATGTGATACATCCATACCATACACCACTATCAGCAATAAAAAACAGTAAACTATTAATACAACAAATTTGGGTGTGTCTCAAAAGTATTATGCTGAAATTAAAAAGCCAATCTCAAAAGGTTGAATACTTTGAGGTTCAGGTTATATAACATTCTCAAAATGACAAAATTATAGTGACGGAAAAGAGCCTGGTGGTTGCCAGGGGTTAGGGATGGCAGTAGGCAGGATTTGAGTATGATTATAAAAGAGAATAGAAGACTTTAATCTTCTATTCCCCTAAATAGATCTGTGTCTTAATTACAGTGGAATCAGGGTTGAGTAATCTACACATGCAATTAAATGACACAGGTCTAGGCACACACATTGTACCAATGTCATTTTCCTGGTAGAGATTATACACTATAGTTATATAAAAATATAACCATTGGGGAAAACTGGGTGAAGCATAGGCAGAATCTCTCTGTACTGTTTTTGCAACTCCTGTCACTCTATTATTTTAAAATGAAAAGTTAAAAATAAATTAGATAAATCCATCATCATAGTGGGTGATAATGTATGGTCATGTCCAGACCCAAATCTCATTTTGAATTGTAGCTCCCATAATTCCCAAGTGTCTTGGGAAGGACCCAGTGGGAGTTCTTGGGTGGGTCTTTCTCATGCTGTTCTTGTGATAGCAAATAAGTCTCATGAGATCTGATGGCTTTATAAATGAGTGTTCCCCTGCACAAGCCCTCAGGCCCACCACCATGTAAGAAGTCCCTTTGTTCTTCCTTCATCTTCCACCATTATTGTGAGGCCTCCCCAGCCATATGGTACTATGAGTCCATTAAACCTACTTCCTTTATAAATTACGCCGTCGTTGGGTATTCTTTATTGGAAGCATGAGAATGTACCAACTTACTAGCACCAGGAGTGGGCTGCTGCTATAGAGATACTCGAAAATGTGGAAGCAACTTTGAAACTGGGTAACAGGTAGAAGTTGGAGATGTTTGGAGGGCTCAGAAGAAGACAGGGAGATGTGGGAAAGTTTGGAACTTCCTACAGACTTGTTGAATGGCTTTGACCAGAATGCTGATAGTGATATGGAAAACGAAGTCCAGGTTGAGGTAGTCCCAGATGGAGATGAGGAACTTGTTGGGAACTAAAATAAAGTTGACTCTTGCTATGTTTTAGCAAAGATACTGGTGGCATTTTTCCCCTGCCCTAGAGATCAGTGTTGAACTTGAGAGAGATGATTTAGGGTATCTGGGGGAAGAAATTTCTAAGCAGCAAAATGTCCAAGAGTTGACTTGGTTGCCATTAAAAGCATTCAGCTTTATGTATTCACAAAGACATGGTTTGGAATTGGAACTTGTTTAAAAGGGAAGCAGAGCATAAAAGTTCAGAAAATTTGCAGACTGATGTTGTGATAGAAAAGAAAAACTCATTTTCTGAGGAGAAATTCCCTGCTGCAGAAATTTGTGTAAATAATGAGAAACCAAGTGTTAATCACCAAGACAATGGGGAAAATGTCTCCAGGGCATGTCAGAGGTCTTCATAGCAGCCCTTCCCATCACAAGCAAAGAGGCCTAGGAGGGAAAAATGGTTTCGTGGGCTGAGCCCAGGGCCTTGCTGCTTTGTGCAGTCTTAGGACTTGGTGCCCTACAACCCAGCCATGGGTTAAAAGTGGACAATGTGGAGCTCAGGCTGTTGCTTCAGAGGATGCAAACTCCAAACCTTGGTGGCTTACATGTGGTGTTGGGCCTGCAGGTGCATAAAGTCAAGGATTGAGGTTTGGGAACCTCTGCCTAGATTTCAGAAGATGTATGGAAATGCCTGATGTCTAGACAGAGGTGTGCTGCAGGGGTGGAGCCCTCATGTACAACCTCAGCTAGGGCAGTGTGGGTGGGAAATGTGGGTATAAGCCCCCACACAGAGTCCCCACTGAGACATTTCCTAGTGGAGCTATGAGAAGAAGACCACTGTCCTCCAGACCCCAGAATTGTAGATCTACTGATAGCTTTCACTGTGCCCCTGGAAAAGCTGCAGACACTCAACACCAGCCCATGAAAACAGCTAGGAGAGGGGCTGTACCCTGCAAAGCCACAGGGGTGGAGCTGTCCAAGACCATGGGAACCTACTTCTTGCATCAGCATGACCTGGATGTGAGACATGGAGTCAAAGGAGATCATTTTGGAGCTTAGGATTTGACTGGATCTTAAAAATCAATATGGATATTCTAGCTTTACTGATGGTAAGATTCAACTAGCATCTGACAATGTCTACAAGAGTTCCCCAAAGGTGAAATGACCACATCCACATCCACAACTTTCCTTACACAGAGGTATAGAAATAGTTTGTCAGGTAGATGTCTGATTACAGTGCAATGGAAAATGACAGGCTTTAAAAACTTGGCTCTAAGGCTGTAAAGACTTTTCAGGAAATCATCTATAATATGGTAAAAATAAACTGGGCTTAATTGAAATTTTACTCCAAGTTCTGATATTCCATTTTTTACACAAAATCAACTCATTTAAAAACCAGATGGAATAATTTGGGGAAAAAAGGGAAAAATTGCAGAAATATCTAAGGAAGTAGGAATCATCAACCATATCAGAAAAACTGAAGCTTTAGGTTAAGCTTTGGCACCCGTGTATCATTTTTATTCTCCAGTCATTTGTTTCCAATCCTTGCTGAATCTTTAAGCCTTCTCAAGTCCCTCAAAGCTCTCATCAATACTTGAACATGAGCCAGTATACCACTAGCAGTCACATCAAACAGGAAACAAAGACCATTAGCAAAGGACCAACTACAAATGATGCCAAGAAAAATTTATAGAGCACAAAAAATGCTTCATTTCTTGGCTATTTATTTTTCTGGATACCAGATTGATTTTCATGGCAGTATCTTTTATTTGTTTTATTTGTTGGTGTTGTAATCCTAAGGAACTTTGAATTTCAGCAACTAAGCTCTATTTCAGGTAAACAAAACAAAGGTGTAGCAAAGTATCTTTCAAATTAGTATCTTCCCTCATAATCTGAGCTCCTTGAGCCATGTTATTCAATCCCTTGTATGTCTGTGCATCCATTAATATTTAGAAAAATATTTTGTATCTGTTGTCTCACCCCTAAAAATGGAGCTTAGAAAATATTGCATGAATTATTTTAACAGGTAAATGTTGATTATCTAATCTGTGCAATATATTTTGCTAGATGCTGGATCGATTTTTCTTCAGAAAATGGAATAATGTAAGTGGTAGCATCCAGTGAATGTTAGAAGTTGAAATTTTCCCTACCATTTTATTCCATTGAGCAAGCTTGCATTCATTCATTCATTCATGTGTCCATGTGCAGTAAACATGTACAAAATCCCCTTTTTATGCTGGATTCCATAGAAGGACTTAACATCTCTGTACTTTAATTTCCTTATCTGTAAAATGGGAATGATAATAATAATAGTATTTCATTAAGTTTTTTGCCAGGAGTAAGTGAGTTAATGTGTCTGACACAATGGGTCTGGCACACGCAAGGCGTATGCATATATTGATTACTGTTTCAGCCTCAGAACTTTAAGAAGTATTACATGAGGCACCCCATCGAGCACCCCATTATGGTAGCATACCTTTTATTTGGAAGGTGTAAGCCCAAAACAGTGAGGGTGAGATAAAAAAAAAAAAAAGAGAGAGAGAGAAGTGAGGCAAAGAAAAAGAAATGTGAAATGATGTTTCTCCACTTTACAACAAGCTGCCAAGAGACCAACAGGACACTCAGGAGATAAGTTTGCTTGTCACATACAACTTCTCCAGAAAGACTGCAAAGAAGAATCACATCTTGGGGCAGTCTGATAGAGAGAGGAAGGTGGAGAAATTAATCCGCCCAGGTCTCTTCCACCTTTCATATTCCATTGAGCAATCCTCATCCCTTACATCCGTGCAAGTTGCAATACCTGACTCCTCTGAGGCTTTTCAGAAAACTAGATCCCACACTCAGTGCCCTTGTGTTTCATCCTCACAGTTTTTTCTTATATGCTACTTGCTATGAATTAAGCTATAGAATGAGGACCAAAAACAACACTAAGGTTGCCTTTGAATCAAACTTCATTTTCACAGCTCTCAGCATACTGTGGCAGATAAAAAGCAGAGCCTTAAAATTAGTCAAGCAATTTTGAACTCTTGATGTGCTACTACGTAGTTGTGCAAATTTTTTGAGTTGTCTGAGTCTTGTTTTCTTCATCTATAAAATGGAAATGTTAGTATCTACCTCATAGAGCCGTTATAAAGGATGAATGAGCAGTAGAGTAATTAGAGCTGTGATTGGCACATAAATGTTCAATAAATGTTTACTACAACCATAATTATCATTGCATACAAATGAGAAGACAGGGAAAGCCCATTCAGACCACTGACTGTGAATCTACTAGGATCACACTAAAACGAACATATTACAGCCTACAGCTACACAGGAAATGTAAAATTGAGTAACAACTATGATGGATTGGATTAACATAGAAAGCCTGAATAAATAATTCAGAAACCAAACTATATATTTCCCTCACTTTCCTGAATTATCGAAAAAGTTGCCACTTCCCCCACTTCAATTTTCTTTATAGATGCTGCCATAAAGTCACCTTCTATATGCTTGTTTCTTTGACAGTGATGCTCAGAAATGCATCACTAGAATCAAAATGCATTGAGATCAGATGTTGTAAAATCCTATTTTATTCTCCCCAGACAGAGTCATACAGAGCCTTAAGACCTGTAGCAATGTTCACTGCAACATATTTATAACAACATTGCAGCAAGCAATGATATCACTACCGTCTTATTGATGGATGCCTGCATGTGAGATGCCTAAATTTTTAAAATAGTCATCTTCTTGCAGATTGTGCTGCACACTCCCTCCCTGCTTGCTTGGGGCTTCAAATGGCTACTTTTTGATATTAAAACAAGCATGCTATACAAGAGACCTATTTTACATTGCAACAAAACACAAACTTAGGTTTTTAAACACTGACTGACATTAGGCAGAGAAAGAAAAATAAAAAGCTTCAATTTATTTAACCTTCTTGCTTTTTAATAGATGTGTGTTTTACTCCTCTTCACTCCTCTTTCTTTTGAACCTAGAAAAACTAGAATTAAAGAGGATACATTAGGAGACAGAAAAAAACTCAGACTAATTTTCTTTAGATTCCAATGAGTTATGACACCAAGTCTCTTAGTTCAAGCCTAATACATTAACCTGTATTCCAATTATTTGACGAGCATATTTGGTGCAACTAAACTGGGTGAAGTTTAGGCACAGGTCTAAACACTTGTTCTCAATATTACTATCAATTATGCTTGTTAAAAATTTCAGATTTTCATGCATTGCATCCCACATTGATATTTTTATTCAGGAAGTCTGGGGAGATAAGCAGGTATCTGCATTTTTAACAAGTACTCCAGGTGATGGTCCTGCTACCGGTAATTGACGAACCACAGTTTGAGCAACTAATTAAAGTGTGTATCAGCCATTTATAAACCAGCGTCAGAAGAGAAGGCACATCTCTCTTCAGTAACTCTGACATAATAGCACAAAACACCTGGTAGCTGAATACTAAGACTGCTGAAGTTCAAGAATATTTGTATTTAAGGTAATAAAAAGCTGGTGTTTTCCCCCAAATTCAATGAAAATCATAGCTGCCTCATCCAAAAGCAAGTGATTACTTTCTCAGTACTTTTTTACATCCTTGCTGATGTGCTTGCATTTCCAGATCAAGAAAATTAAGCCAAGCTTCTTTGACTGGTTTCTAAGAAGACTCTCTGCTTTATACAACTTTCTATGGTATTGAGGAAGAAACGATGACTGATTCATTCCAAAGATATTCCCCTACATACAACTAAGAATGTTTCAAGAAACTTCTAGTGAATTCAAGGCATGTTTCACTTTGAATTTTATGTGATTCATGACCTTTTTCTTGCTATTTGAATTTTCCTACTGAGTCTTTCCTCCACAGTTGTTTAATGATGTTCTGTGGTGACCTTCCACAGCTTCAAAGTAGTCCCAGTAGAAAGCCCACAGATGCATGAGATAAATACATACCTAATATGTTCAACATAACAGTAATGAGCACACATGCTTCCAGGCAGAATGGCTGCAGAGCAAGTGTGGAAAATAGATTGTGCCTCCATGCTAATTTCAATTAATTGATACTGGCTTCCATGTAAGATTTTATTATGACAGACTGTTGGGCCAGATTTTCCAAGGAAGATTTTTACCTAAAGAATAGAAACTAAGTAAGAAGCAACCTACTATTTTATTTTTACTTATACTAATGCTCAAGATACTACATGCAGGCATCAGATAAAGCTGAATTGGGAATACCCAATTTGGTACAAGTGATAAGTAGGCCCTGTTGCTTTCTTATATGCCTATCTTGATATAAGAGACCTCATTTTATTACATTTCACAGATACTGCATTTTTTACAAATTGAAGGTTTGTGGACACCCTGAGTCGAGCAAATCTATCAGTGACATTTTTCTAACAGCATGTGCTAACTTCAGGTCTCTGTGTCACATTTTGGTAACTCTCTCAATATTTTAAACTTTTCCATTATTATCATATCTGATATAATGATTTGTGATCAGTGATATTTGACATTATTATTGTAATTGTTTTAGGCCACCACAAACTTCCCAACATAAGATGGCAAACTTAATTGATAAATGTTGTGTGTGTTCTAACTGCTCCAGCAACTGGCCATTCCCCCACCTCTCTCCCTGTCTTCAGGTTTCCCTATTTCCTGAGACAACAATATTGAAAGGAGGCCAGTTAATGACCCTACAATGGCCTCTAACTATTCAAGTGAAAAGAAGAGTCACACATCTCTCACATTAAATCAAGAGCTAGAAATGATTAAGCTTAGTGAAAAAGGCATATTGAGAGCCAAGATAGACCTCTTTCACCAGTTAGCCAAGATACAAATGCAAAGAAAAACTTCTTGAAGGAAATTAAAAGTACCACTGCAGTGAACACATGAATGATAAGAAAGCAAAACATCCTTATTGCTGATATGAAGAAGGTTTGAGTGGTCTGGATAGAGCTACAACATTCTCTTAAGCCAAAATGTAATCCAGAGGAAGGCCCTAACTCTCTTCAATTCTATGAAGGCTGGTAGAGGTGAGAAAGCTATAGATGAGAAGTTTGAAGCTAGCAGAGGTTGGTTCAGGAGGTTTAAAAAAGAAGCTGTCTCCATAATGTCAACATGCAAGATGAAGCAGTAACTGCAGATGTAGAAGCTGTAGCAAGTTATCCGGAAGATCTAGTTAATATTATTGATGAACATGGCTACACTAAACAACAGGTTTTCAGTGTTGATAAAAACAGCCTTATATTCAAAGAAGATGCCATCTAGGACTTTCATAGCTCATAGAAGTCAATGCCTGACTTCAAAGCTCAGAAGGGCAGGCTGACTCTTTTGATGGGGGTAATGCAGCTGGTGACTTCAAGTTGAAGCCAATGCTCACTGACCATTCTGAAAATCCAAAGGCCCTTAAAAAATATGCTAAACCTACTCTACCTGTGCTCTGTAAATGAAACAAAACTTGAATGGCAGCACATCTGTTTACAATGTGGTTTACTGAATATATTAAGCCCACTGTTGAGACCTACCGCTCAAAAAAAAGAGATTCCCTTCAAAATACTAACGCACAGTAACAATGCACCTAGTCACCCAAGATCCTTGATGGAGATGTACAATATTAAAGTTCTTTTCATGTCTACTAACACAACAACTGTTCTATAGCCCACGGATTAAGGAGTAATTTTAACTTTCGTGTCTTATTTAAGAAATACATCTTGTAAGGCTATAAGTACCATAGATAGTGATTTATCTGATGGATCTTGGCAAAGTAAACTGAAAACCTTCTAAAAAGAATTCACCATTCTAGATGCCATTAAGTGAGGTGGTGAAACAAGACAGTTGAAGAGAACCCTCCAACGACCATCCTTCTTGCAGGAACACCAAATTGAACAATTATGCACACAAAAAATTATATTCATAAGAACCATAAATCAGGTGAGCAATCACAGTACCTGGTTTTGATATCATAGCAAGCAAAGAGACACATAAGAGGGTACAAAAGACAGTCCTGAATTATCTACACTGCCCCTCCCGACCCCACCCTCACCCCTTGCAGCATTGTGCAGCATGAAGAGAGAATCTGTGTGCTTGGGGAAGGATAGCAAAATGATTGTGGTACTCTGCATTGGAACCAATGCCGCTCTGTCATAGTGGAAAGCAACACAGGGCAGAATTCAGCCAGTACGTGTGGAGGGAGTATTTACACCAGCCCTAGCCAGAAGGGAATCATCCATTCCCAAGTTCAGAACTTGAATTCTGGCTAGCCCCATCACTGTGGGCTAAAGGGCTCTGGAGTCCTAAATAAATTTGAAAGGCAGTCTAGACCACAAGGACGGCAATTCCTGGGTAAATAAGGCCTGGTGCTGTGGAAGGCTGTGCTAAGGCCAATGGACTTGGAGTGCACACAACCCAGTGAGACACCAGCTGGGGCCACCAAGAAGTGCTTGTATCACCCTTTCTCCAGCTGCAGAGAGTGCAACTTGTAACTTGCGGAGAGACTCCTGCTTGGGAAAAGGAAATGGAAAAGTAAAAAGGATTTTGTCTTGCAACTTGGATACCAGCTCAGCCACAGTAAAATAAAGCACCAAGCAGACTCATAAAATCCATGATTCCAGGCCTAAGCTTTCAGATGGCAGTTCTAGACCCACTCTGGGCCAGAAGAGAACCCACTTCCCAGAAAGGAAAGATCCAGGCCTGACAAGATTCACTACCTGCTGACTAAGGAGTCCTTGGGCCTTGAATAAACAACAGCAGTAGCCAGGCAATAGTCACCACAGGCCTTAAGCAAGACTTAGTACCATGCTGGCTTCAAGGGTGACCCAGCACATTCCCAGTGGTGGTGGTCACATGAGCGCTTCTGTCACCCTTCCCCCAATTCCAGGCAGCTCAACACGCACACACACAGAGACTTTATTTCTTTGGTGGAAAGTAAGGAAAGAGGAGAAGAGACTCTGCCTGGTAATCCAAGGAATTCTCCTGGATCTTACTGGGACCAACAATGCATTACACCTATGAGTCTGCAAGAGTCACAGTGTTACTAGACTTGAGGGCCCGCTAATGCAAATATGGCTACAGTGACCAAAGTCTTAAGACTTAGATCACAACACTCACTGCCCTTTGAATACTTGGAAAGCCTTCTCAAGAAGGATGGGTACAAACAAGCCCAAACTGTGAAGATGAAAATAAATACCTAACTCTTCAATGCCCTGACATTAATGAACATCCATAAGAATCAAGATCAGCTAGGAAAACATGACTTCACCAAATGCACTAAATAAGGAACTAGTGACCAATCCTTGAGTGACAGAGATATGTGAACTTTCAGACAGGATTCAAAGTAGTGGTTTCAAGGAAGCTCCAAGAAAATTCAAGATAACACAGAAAGGGAATGCAGAACTCAATCAAATAAATTTTAAGAAGAGATTGAAATAATTTTTAAAAATCAAGCAGAAATTCTGGAGCTGAAAAATTCACTTGGCCAATTGAAGAATGCATCAGAGTCTCATTAGAGTTGATCAAACAGAAGAAAGAATTACTGAGTTTGAAGAGAGACTATTTGAAAATACACGGTCAGAGGAGATAAAAGAAAAAAGAATTAAAAAGAATAAAGTGTGCCTATAAGATTTAGAAAACAGCCTCAAAAGAGCAAATCTAAGAGTAATTGGCCTTAAAGAGGAGGTAGAGGGAGAGATTATAGTAGAATGATTATTCAGAGATAATCATAGAGAACTTTCCAAACCTAGAGAAATATATCAATATTCAAATACAAGAAAGTTATAGAACACCAAACAGATTAAGCTCAAATAAGACATTTAATAATCAAACTCCCAAAGGTCAAGGATAAAGAAAGCATCCTAAAAACGGCAAGAAAAAAGAAATAAATAACATATAAAGGAGCTTCAATACATGTGGCAGCTGACTTCTCAGTGAAAACCTTTCAGGCCAAGAAAGAGGGTCATTACATATTTTAAAGTGCTGGAGGAAAAAAAATTATCCCTGAATATCATATCTGGCAAAAATATCCTTCAAAGATGAAGGAGAAATAAAGACTTTCCCAGATAAACAAAACCTGAGGGATTTTGTCAACACCAGACCTGTTCTACAAGAAAGGCTAAAGCGAGTTTTTCAAATCTGAAAGAAAAGAACATTAATAATAAAAAAATCAACTGAAGGTACAAAACTCACTAATAATACTAAGTATACAGACAAATACAGAATATTATAACACTATAATTGTGGTATATAAACTACCCATATCATGAGTAGGAAGACAAAAAGACAAGCCTATCAAAAATGATAATTATAACAGCTTCTTAAGACAAAACAGTGTAATAAGATAGAAATAGAAATAGCAAAAAGTTAAAAAGTAGGGGAGATGAAGTTAAAGTGTAGAGCCTTTATTAGCTTTGTCTTTGCTTGTTTGTTTGTTTGGTTGGTTGGTTGGTTGGTTGGTTTTCTAATTAGAGTTAAGTTTTCATCAGTTTAAAATAATGGGTAGCAAGATGTTATTTGCAAACCTCATGGTAACCTAAAATCAGAAAACCTTCAACAGACCACAGAAAAATGAAAAGCAAGAAATTAAGTCATACCACCAGAAAAAATCACTTCACACAAAAAAAGATAGGAAGGAAGAAAAACCTAAGGCAGGAAGGCAGGAAGGCAGGAAGGCAGGAGGGAAGGAAGGAAGGAAGGAAGGAAGAAAGGAAGGAAGGAAGGAAGGAATAGAATACCAAAAAACAACCAGAAACCAAATAACAAAATGGCAAGAGTAAGTCCTTACCTATCAATAATAACACTGACTGTAAATAGACTAAACTCTCTAATCAAATGACAAAAGGCTAAATGGGTTTTTAAAAATCCAACAATCTGATGGCAACAAGAAACACACTTTACCTAAAAAGACACACATAGACTGAAAATAAAGGTGTGGAAAAAGATATTCCATGCTAATGGAAACCAAAAAAGGGAAGGAGTAACTATACTTACATCAGACAAAATCAATTTCAAGACAAAAACCATAAAAGAGATAAAGAAGGTAATTATATAATGATAAAAGGGTCAATTCAGCAAGAGGATTTAACAATTACAAATCCATGTATAACCCAGCACTGAAACATTCAGATATGTAAAGCAAGTATTCAAGCCAAAGAGAGAGACAGACCCAAATACCATAATAGCTGGAGACTTCAACATCCCACTTTAATCATTGGACAGATCATGCCAACAGAAGATCAACAAAGAAATGTCATACTTAATTTGTACTATGGACCAAATGGATCTGATAGATAACTACAGAACGTTTCATCCAATGACTGAAGAATACATATTCTTCTCCTCAGCACATGGATCATTGTCAAGGATAGATCATGTGTTAGGCCACAAATCAAGTCTTAAATTTTTTAATGGAAATTATATCAAGTATCTTCTCTGACTACAATTGAATAAAACTAGAAATTAATAATGAGAGGAACTTTGGAAATTACACAAATGCATGGAATTAAACAATATGCTCCTGAATGACTAGTGGGTCAATGACAAAATTAAGAAGGAAATTAAAAACTTTCTTGAACCAAGTGAAAATGGAAACAGCACATACCAAAACCTATGTAATATAGCAAAAACACTACTAAGAGATAAGTTTGTAGCAATAACTGCCTACATCAGAAAAGTAGAAAAACATCAAATAACAATGCATCTTAAAGAACTAAAAGAGCAAGAAGAAACCAAACCCAAAATTAGTATAAGAAAAGAAATAATAAAGATCAGAGCAGAAATAAATGAATTTGAAATTAAGAAACCAATATAAAAGATCAATAAAACAAAAAGTTGGTTTTTTGAAAAGATAAATCAAATTGACAAATCTTTAGCCAGACTAAGAAGAAAAAAGACCCAAGTAAATAAAATCAGAAATGAAAAGAGTGAGATTACAACTGAAATCACAGAAATTCAAAAGATCATTAGAGTCTACCACTAGCAACCATGTGCCAATAATTGGAAACTATGGAAGAAATGAATAAAGTTCTAGACACATACAACCTACCAAGATTGAACCATGAAGAAATCCCAAAGCCTGTTATTAAATAGGCCAGTAAGAGGAAATGTGATTGAAGTCAAAATAAAACGTCTCCCAGCAAAGAAAATCAGCACCTGATGGCTTCGATGCTGAATTTTATCAAACATTTAAAAAAGAACTAATATTGATCCTACTCAAACTGTTCCTAAAAATAGAGGAAGAGAAAATACTTCCAAACTGTTTATATGAGGCCAGTATTATCCTGATACCAAAACCAGACAAAGATGCATCAAAAAAACAAAAGCACAGGCCAATATCCCTGATGAACATTGATGTGAAAACCCTCAACAAAATACTAGCAAACCAAATACAACAACACCTTAAAAAGCTTATTCATTATGACCAAGTGGAATTCAATCCGGAGATGCAAGAATGGTTAAACCTATGAAAATAAATCAATGTTGATTTTGTTGATACATGATATCAACAAAATGAAGGACAAAAACACATGATCATTTCAATTGATGCTGAGAAAGCATTTCATAAAATTAAACATTCCTTCATGACAAAAGCCCTCAAAAAATTGTTCATAGAAGGTACATATCTCAAGGCAATAAAAGTCACATATGACAGACCTGCAGCTAGTATCATACTGAATGGGGTAAAATTGAGAGCCTTTCCTCCATTTTCACCACTGTTATTCAATGTAGTCCTGGAATTCTTATCTAGAGCAATTAGACAAGCGAAAGAAATAAAGGCATGCAAATTAGAAGGGAAGAAGTCAAATTATCCTTGTCTGCAGCCAATATGATCTTATATTTGGAAAAACCTAAAGACTCTAACAACAACAACAAAACTATTAGAACTGATAAATAAATCCCGTAAAGTTGCAGGATACAAAATCAACATCCAAAAATCAGTAGCATTCTATTTGCCAACAGGAAACAATCTGAAAAAAAAATCAAGAAAGCAATCCATTTATAATAGCTACAAATAAAGTAAAATACCTGGGAATTAACAAAAGAAGTGAAAGATCTCTACAATGAAAACTGTAAAACATTGGTACAAGAAGTTGAAGAGGACACAGAAAAATGGAAAGACATTCCACATTCATGAACTGGAAGAATCAACATTGTTGAAATGTCTGTACTATCCAAATCAATCTACAGATTCAACACAATCTTCATAAAAATACTAATGACATTCTTCACAGAAATAGAAATAATGATCCAAAATTTATATGGAGCCAACAAAGACCCAGAATATTCAGTCATATTAAGCAAAAGAAACAAAACTAGAGGAATCACATTACCTGACTTCAAACTATACAACAGAGATATGGTAGCCAAAACAACAGGGTATTGGCATAAAAACAGACACACGGACCAATGGAACAGAATACAGAAACCAGAACTAAATCCTTACATCTACAGTAAACTCATTTTCAACAAAGATATCAAGAACATACATTGAAGAAAGGATAGTCTCTTCAATAAATGACATCGGAATATTCATATGCAGAGGAATGAAACTAGACCCCATCTATCACCATATACAAAATAAAATAAAAATGGATTAAATATGTAAATGTAAGACCTCAAACTATGAAACTACTCAAAGAAAACACTGGGGAAACTCTCTGGGATATTGGTCTGGGCAAAGATTTGTTGAGAAATACCGCATGAGTACAGTCAGCCAAAGCAAAAATGGACAAATGAGTTTACATCAAGTTAAAAACCTGCAGAGCAAAGGGAAAAATCAATAAAGTGAAGAGACAACCCAGAGAATGGGAGAAAATATTTGCAAACTATCCATCTGACAAGTGATTAATGACCAGAATATGTGAGCTCAAACAACTCAACAGAAAAAAAATCTAATAATCTGATTGAAAATAGGCAAAAGATCTGAATAGAAATTTCTCAAAAGAAGACATACAAATAACAAATAGATATGTGAAAAATATGTGAAAACGTGCCCAACATCATTGATCATCAGAGAAATGCAAATCAAAACTATAATGAGATATCATCTCACCTCAGTTAAAATAGCTTTTATCCAAAAGACAGGCAATAAATAAATGCTGGAGAGAACATAGAGAAAGGGAAACCCTCGTACACTATCGGTCGGAATGTAAATTAGTACAGCCAGTATGGAGAATAGTACGGAAGTTTCTCAAAAACTAAAAATAGAGCTACCATACAATCTAGCAATCCCACTGCTAGGTGTATACCCCAAAGGAAGGAAATCAGTATATTGGCAAAATATCTGCACTCCCATGTTTATTGTAGCACTGTTCACAATAGTTAAGATTTGGAATCAACCTAAGTGTCTATCATCCAACAAATGGAAAAATAAAAATGTGGTACTTACACACAATGGAGTACTATTTAACCATAAAGATGGATGAGATACCACCATTTGCAACAACATGGATGGAACTGGAGGACATTATGTTAAGTGAATTAAGCCAGGCACAGAAAGACACATTTCACATGTTCTCACTCATTTGTGTGAGATAAAAATTAAAACAATACAACTAATGGAGACAGAGAATAGAATGATGTTTTCCGGAAGCTGGGAAGGATATTATGCAGGTAGGGGTGGAGAAAGTGAGGATGGCTAATGAGTACAAAAATATAGTTATAATGAATAAGATCTAGTATTTGATAGCACAACAGGGTGACTATAGTCAAAAATAATTTACTGAACATTTTAAAATAATGAAAAGGGTGTAATTAGAAAGTTTGCAACACAAACACAAATGCTTGAGGTGATGGGATACCCCATTTCCCTGATATGTTTATTACACATTGTATGACTGTATCAAAATATCTCATGTATCCCATATATATAAACACCTACTATGTACCCATAAAATTAAAAATAAATCTAAAAAAATCCATAATTAATGGGAGGTCAAAATAGCAACATCAATAGAAGTTTGGAAGTAGTTAATTGCAACCCTCATGGATGACTTTGAGGTGCCCAAGGCTTCAGTGGAGGAAGTAATGGCATATCTGGTAGAAACAGCAAGAGAACTAGAATTTGAAGTGAAATCTGAAAATGTAATTGGATTGCTGCAATCTTATGATAAAACTTGAATAGATGAAGAGTTGCTTCTTATGAATGAGCAATGAAAGGAATTCCTTGAGGTGGATCTACTCCAGGTGAAGATGCTACGAATATTGTTGAAATGAAAACAAAATATTTAGAATATTACATAAATATAGTTCATAAAGCATAACAGGGTTTAAGGGGATTTTTTTTTTTTTTGCTTTTATGTTAGGTTAGGAGGGAAATGTGAAGTTTTGTTACATAAGTAAACATGTGTCATATGAATTTGTTGTACACATTATTTCATCACCCGGGTATTAAGCCCAGTACCCAATAGTTATCTTTTCTGCTCCCCTTCCTTCTCCAACCCTGCACCCAAAGTAGACTCCAGTGTCTGTTGTTCCCTCCTTTTGTGTTCATGAGTTTTCATCACTTGGCTTCCACTTATAAGTGAGAACATGCAATATTTGGTTTTCTGTTCCTCTGTTAGTTTGCTGAAGATAAGGGCCTCCAGCTCCATCCATGTTCTCACAAACGGTATGATCTCCTTTTTTAATGGCTGCATAGCATTCCATGGTGTATATGTACCATATTATCTTTATCCAGTCTGTCATTGATAGGCACTGAGGTTGATTCCATGTCTTTGCTACTGTGAATAGTGCTGCAATGAATATGCGTGTGCATGTGTCTTTAAGGTAGAATGATATGGTTTAAGAGGATTGACTCCAGTTTTGGAAGATATCCTACTGTGGGTAAAATGCTATCAAACAGCATCGCATGTTGCAGAGCAATCTTTTGTGAATGAAAGAGTAAGTTCATGCAGCAAATTTCATTGTTGTCTTACTTTAAGAAATTGCCACAGTCACTCCAGACTTCAGCAACTATCACTATAATCAGTTGGCAGCCATCAATACTGAGGCAACACCTGCCAAAAGATTAGGACTTACTAAAGGCTCAGATGATTGTTGGTACTTTTTAGCAATAAGGCATTTTTAAATTCAAGTAGGTGTATTTTTTAGACATAATGCTATTGCACACACTGCTGTTACAATAGACTACCTTGTAAACATTTTATATGCACTGGCAAAGCAAAAAATGTGTGCAACTTACTATTGCAATATTTGCTTTATTGCAGCAGTCTGGAATCAAATCATCAATATCTCCAAGAACTGGGAATATTACTACTGCATTTGGAAACATTACCACTTTCTGAATGGACTCAAGTACAGAAATCAAAAGCAATGTCCAGTAGGCATGTAGGTTTGGATCATTAGATTGCCATTCTACCACATGGATGGGAAAACACGAGCACTTGCTCTGTCTTCCACAATGACCCTGTCCACTAATATGTGTGAATAGATCACATCAGTATTCTCTCCTCCTAAAGAGAAATGAGGGAGGAATAGAGCAGAGGTCAACAAAGGGACAGAAGAATTTGGGGATCAGGAAGAGGGGGCTAAGGGATCACCTTCCCCATGTAAGTCTGTATTATTTCAATTTCTAGAAAAAGACTAGAAGAATAATGTTTTTATCATGTTTCGTTTTTTAAAATCTATCCAACTTTTAAAACACAGCTTAAATATTTTTCCTCATGGAATTCATACTAGCTCTTTCACTTAGATATGTTCTTATGATTTTTCATTCCTATAAAATGTTAATGTACTGCATATCCATCTCTTAAGAGATTATTACTATTCTACTCTATGTTACGGATATTGATGAAGATGAATTTTTCCCCATCATCTGTTCAGGTGAGTTTGTCCAAGTACTAAGTAATAATTGCCACACTAAGAATAAAGACACATAAACAAGTTAATAAATAAATATATCCCCACCACCACTTGTACCATTAACTCGTATTCCAGTATGGAATAAAGATGGTACATAGTCACAAAACAGTGTGAAGCTGTATGCCACAGCTAATTCAAAACAGGATTTAGAGTTTCAGTCTGCAGAATTAATGAAGAGGTAATTACTATGCATAAGCCAGGGGTAGGTTTATTTGCTGTTGTTTGGTGTTTGGATGTTGGCTATAAGAAGATGAAACCAATTTTGTGATGTTTATGCTATTTTATTTTGCTTTTTAAACAGAGTCTCAATGCCAGTATCTTCCCTTAGTAATCAGTCTCTCTTGTTTTATTCTTTTGGATTTCTCTTTAACACTGATGCTCTTATTAAACTATTTTTATTTTTATTTGCAGTCTTGCTTCTAGAATAGGGGACAGTACACTACAGTCCATAGGATTGTAGCCTATTTTTTAAAATAAAGTTTTATTTGGATATAACTATGCCTATAATTCATGTATTGTCTATGTCTGCTTTTGTGCTATAACAGCAAAATTGAAGAAGTTGTAGTGGAGGTCATTAAGCCAGCCCATAAACCTAAAATTCTTACTCTCTTGCTCCTAATGAAAAAACTTGCTGACCCCTGCTCTAAACAAGGGATCTATAGGGGTGAAAACTACATCTTGGTAAACTTTGTAATCTCAGCACTATGCACAGGAACCAAGGATTCTTGAACAGAGATCCACCACATGTACATGGATGCATTTACCCCACAGAATTGCCTCATAAATTGCATATGTGTTAGTACGCATATTCATTTGCATATGCACATTTATGTTTATTAGGAAAGATTTCTAGCTTGCTCTTAATCTCAAGAGAATAGGAAAGGTCAGCAACTATCAAATCAAGCCTCCCATTGACAGCAAATATGAATTCTGGATATAAAACAAAAATGAACTCCCTGAAAGCTCTAAAAGTGAACAAGAGCAGGCAGATTCTGGGAAGGATGAGAAGAAATCAAAACCTGGAAGAAAGGAACAGCACTCAACATTCTCTCTGCCTTTCTCTCTCTAGCTTTTAAACCATCCATAGTAAGAGCCAAGAAAGGACCCTAAAACTCTGATTGAAAAACCTATGGTTGAAAACCCAGAAGAACAAGAAGGCAAATTATTTGGGGACATCTACAGTGTCTGGAAAGTGAAGTGAAAGAGATCATGGAAAGAAGAGAGGAGGACAAATTATTTTGGGACATCTACAATATCTGGAAAGTGAAGTGAGAGGGATCATAGAAAGCAGAGAGCTAGAAAAGAAACACCAATATTCTCTGCCCAATCTCTGGCTCACCCCCAAACCACACATGTGTGAGGCAAACACAAAGCAACCAACTTTCAGATAAAATAATTGAGCTTTCAGCTTTTGTCCAAGAGGCAGAGTATTCACTTCGAGCCCAACCAAGTTAATTGTCTGCCAAAGCAAAATTTAACGCTCTTCTGAGGAATATAACAGAACACAGAAACTACAATACATGACTTCCACAATGTTCAGGATAAAATTAGAAATTGCTCAACATGCAAAGAGACAGGACTGTAAGACTAATAGACTAATATTCAAAACAAGACAATTATCCAAATTATCTAAATTTTGGAATTAGCAGACAATTACAATAAAGTAGCTATTATAACTATGCTCAGTGAGGCAAAGAAAAATATGCTCATAATGTACAAAAAGTTGATACATCTCAGCAGATAAGGACAAATGATAAAACCCAATGGAAATTCTAGGACTGGTTAATACACTATTTCAAAGGAATATGTGGCTCTCTCCTAAAAATTAGACTTCACTACCTACCAGGTCACTGTTTATTTCATTTGAGAAACTTGAGTTTAGGTTTCTCTAAAGGAACATGTCATAATAGAAAGAAACAGTCCTGAAAGAGCAATTGAACTAAAGATTTAGAATAGTAAAAAAAAACAAGTTGTTGCCTAAGCAAACTGACCTTAAACAAGTCTATCTTGTTTTTCTTAGCTGAAGAATGGGGATAATAATGGTATTCCTAATATTCCAAGCATGGTTTCTATAACACGGTAACACTTACTATGTTATCGGTAATGATAATGATGATTATTTTTAATTGTGTTCTGAAAGTGCTTCTTTTTAAAACAGGAGTATCTAGGGAGATGACACATTCTAGCTGGGTTTTGGATGTTACCTAAGAGAACAGAGGCCAGGACCCAAGAGTAAAGTAAGCAAAAGAGAAACTTCCAAAGGCATAGATCCTATTTCTAAAACTCAACTAAGAATACTCTATAGAATTTGTCCAGTACTAATTAGCTTTTGACATCTGTGCCTCTCCTCTCAATTTAATGTGAATAGTCTTTGTCAAATGATTCCACTAAATTGTCTCATTAACACTAAAATAGTGGTGAAATGATTAATTTCTAGGTACTGACTTGAATAACATTAATCTTGTTGAAATCATTTGGTATGAATGTGACTGTCATATATATTTTAAAAAACAGAAAGCAACTGACTGTTTTTGATCTGTCATGTCACTGCATTTGATGTTTGAAGGAACTGTGGGGTCTGCTCTCTTGGGAGGCATATTCCACATATTTGACACACTGATAGCAGTTGTAACTGTCGTGCAGAGGGAGGGAAAATAGAATTTTTAACTGCAATCAAGAAGTTCTCCCCCAACCTTCCTCCCCCATAGGAATTGAGATGCATAATCAGAACATAAATTGCAATAATCTCCTGCTATTAACCTCAGGCAATTGTTCCAAAATGCAGCTTAAATAATGGAAATATTTAACATATGATACTAAGTGTGGAAACAAGATCGTCTTTCTGCCCTCATACTCATAGTTGCAACAACAAAAAAGAGACTTCTGAAAGCTAAATAATGAGGTGTGTACATGTTACCTAAAGGTAGGGATCGCTTGTGGGACATGTATTTATCAGGTTATGCTTATATACCTGTGCTTATTATAATAGGTAGCAGGAGGATCATATTATCAAGCTCCCCCTAACAAGTAGGGGTAAAGAATTAAGTTTTAGAAAACTTATTAGCCATGTATTTACTATGTCATATACAAAAATTTGAATTAATCCTCATAAGCATCCAGGTAAGATAGGTATTATTGTTTTCATTTCAAACTGGGGCTACTGGCTGGGCCCACTGGTTCACTGTAATCCCAGTACTTTGGGAAACTGAGGCAGGTGGATCACTTGAGCCCAGGAGTTCAAGACCAGCCTGGCCAACAAGGTGAAACCCTGTCTATACCAAAAACACAAAAATTAGCCAGGCATGGTGGCATGCACCTGCAATCCCAGATACTCGGGAAGCTGAGGTGGAGGATCACTTGAACTCAGGAGGTGGAAGTTGCATTGAGCCGAGATCACACCATTGCACTCCAGCTTGGATGACAGAGCAAGACCCTGTCTCAAAAAAAAAACAAAAACAAAAACAACAACAAGAACAAAAAAAAAAAAAGGAAAAAAAAACTGGGACTACTGAGTCTCAAAGAAATTTACATAGATTAAAAAATTATTATTGTAGCCTAGGAGACAGATTACAGTAACCTGAATTTAGAAAATGGCAATAAGGCCTATTACCAGTACATTCTCAATAACTTATTATGTGATCACTGTGCAGGGTCATTAGCAAATAAGAGCTGGAAAATTTTAAAACTCAATTGTGAAGTTATATATAAACATGAGTACAAATACACAGACATATCAGGAACCTTGTTTTTTATCTTTTTATCAAAGCCTTGAGAATTGAAGAAATGTGTCATTTTTGTCATTGCAAAAATCAGTGGCTACAAAGAGTTGATGAAGGCCCTGAGACCGTGGTAATTCCTTTATAAACTACTTGATTACATATTTAGATATAACCCAGTTACTGGAAGATCATTGTTAAAATTTTCAATTATTTTGATTTAAAAACAACAGTTATCTTTTTTGTTACTTCTTACTATTTTTCAGGGACTGAGATCTGAGATGAGCATTCTACCTGCCTTTTGTAATTTAACATGTATACCACCACCAAAAGGAAGGGATTAGAATTCCCACTTCGGAGATGACATAGCTGAAGCTCAGGGAGGTCAAAGAACTTTTCAAGCTCATAGAGATAGTAAGTAGTAAACCAAGGATTAAATTTTATGTAGTCTCACTACAAAAACCTCCGTTCATAAATTCTGCCTCCCTCTGAGTGGGAATTGGTTTTGCATTTAATCTAGAGAGCAGGCGTTGACTAAAGAGAGTGAGAAAGAGTAAGAAGATAGCAGCCCCAAAAAGAAAAACTATCTTCCATAATTAAGACCTTAGGAACATGGAAATCAACCCTCTGTGGCATAACTATTTTCCAAAATAAGGCAGGATGTATAACTAGCCCTGAAGGGCAACAGAAACCATAATTTGCCAGATACTCTTATTATCCCTGTCTTATACTGGTCAAACATAATACCACCTGTGCTATTGTGTCCAGTTTGGAGCATCATAATAGAAAATATTTTTGTTAATCCATAACATGCCCAGATTAATGTCCCCAGGTTGATAGACAGGTGCTCAAGCCCAATGATGGTATATGGAGAACATCTGAATAAGCTGGGAATGCTTAAATCTGAGAGGAGATAGCTTTGGTTAGGGTGGTAAAGAAGGAAGATTATGAAAGCATGAGATGTGTCTTTAATTGTAATGTGTGGATATGCAAAAGAGAATGATTTAATTTATTCTGTTTATATACAAAGGGTAAAACATATCACTCTAGGTAGAAATTTCAAGGTGGCTGCATTCAACTCAACATTAACACCTCTTTGTAAGTATAATGTTTCCATCATGGAAGACTGACTCTTAAGATTCTGTTTACCCCATCATGTGAGGTATGCAGTAAGACAGACCATGATAAGTCTCGTGCTGAACATGATATAGTAAAGATTCTTATTCAGATAAATTCAAGCTTCTTACTTCTAAATTCATAAAATCATGTTAAAATACCCATGAGGTGGTTGGAAATCTAATGAAGTGGTTGCAATCTGGCTTTTCTCGTCAGAAGATTCTGGTCTTACAGTTTCTGATTATGTGAATTTGGGAAAATTATTTAATTTCTCTGAGCTTCAGTTTATTCATCATATAAAACTTGTATCATAGTGCCTCCCAGGATTATTGTGAGGAATAAAGTAGATCATCTATATAAATGCTTAGCACATTTCTTGACATATTACAAACACAGCAATAAATTGGAGATTTGTGTACTTAAGAGTGGTGTTAACCATTATATGCATTCTTATTTTACAAATAGAGAAATTGAGCATCAGAGACATAAATGACAAAGGTGAGGTCCAAATCTGGAACAACTGCCTTCAACTATCCTTTGATAGACCAATACCAAATAGCTAATGTTGACCTTCAGGAAATAGTGTAAGTTAATCATTCATTCCACAGTTATATTTTTTTTAAGATCTAGAATGTCTCAGGATATTTTAGGTTTTGGAGTTACTGAAAGAAAAAAAAGAAAATTGTTGCCCTTAAGTTGCTCATAGTTTACCTAGAAAGAGAGGCAATAAGAATATAGTATGATAAGGGCAGAAATGGGGGTACATGTAAGATATAATGGAATCCCATAGTACACGAGATAGATCTGCTGGGTGAGGGTTGTGAGGTGACTTCTGAGGTCAAGAGCCCATAGTATAGGTTAACACATGGGAACAGAAGACAGAGACCTGAGACTGCCTTTGTTAATATGACTTAATTATCTCCAGGAAATTATCATTCAGGAAGATAAGATTTTAAACAAATAAGAAACTTCAGGAAATGACTGCAATTCAATTTATCTTAGCAAATGGTGGGCTCATATGGACAAATAGCTCTTCTCTCAGAAGAATAGATTGATTATCTGGGCAAACTACTCATTATCAGACAAGAATTTACTTATCAAGCCTCATTTAAGATCCTCACCTTTAAGTGTTCAGCAACTCTAAACTATTCTAATCCAAATTTTACCCAATCTCAATCATTGCTCTTTCTTGAAAGATCTACCTTGAACCTCTTGATTCTAGACCTCAAAACCATGAAACTACTCTTCTCTGACCACAGTTGTCTAAAGCACTTTAAGATCCTGTCAAGGTTGTGTTCTGCCCTACAGCAGTAAATCTAATAAACTCAGCTTCGCTTTATCAACAGGCTTTTTTGGTAGGTTTTCTGGACAGCTGAACGATCAACAAAGGTCTGGCTCAGCTGTTGACAGAGCTTAGGACAAAGTTCATACACAGGTAAAATGATATTCTTTGTTTTGGCGCTGAGTCTGAGGAAGATCACTTTACTGAAGCTTATAAGGCACACATTTCTTATAATTACCTTATCTTCATAATAAAAAAGGCTTCTCCCCATTACAGCATATTGGCATGTTGGTTATTACACCTGTTTATGCTCTCTATATAACAGCATCTTACCTGGTATGTCTCGAATCAGGAATGTATTGCAGCTAGGTATATAAACGAAGAGTTAAGGAAGGGTTCCTCTAAAAACAGTTGATGTCTATGGAAGACCCCAGACTGTCCTTGAGCTTTTTAGGACTAGAAAGGGTCCAATTAATGTATTTACTTTCTACAGCAACTTTGGTGCTTGGGAGGAATAAAGAGTAGCTATAAAATTATGAACAAGACTCTGTGGAGCATATTTCTAATGTGATTTGAAGAGTAGATCCTACATGGCATTCTTTAGACTTTCCAGTTGCCTTAACCATATCTCTCCATTTCTAGTTGGATTTAAAGAGCTTAAAAATGTGTACCGGGTACCACATATTAAAGCCAGCTCAACACCTGAGGGATAATTCTCCTGGGTCTGGCTCCTTGAAATCATGTTTACTTTACAAATTAGTGAGCAATGATCAGGGTCATCCGCATGGCTGTGTAGGCTGCTCCCTGCATATGGTCACCTAACTCGCGGAATAGATGGGGGCTGAAATCCAGACTACAGTTGGATCCCAATGTGCACACCCAAGCAAAGGGATGCATCTACCCGGAGGCAGCACCTGACTTTTATAACTCATACAAAAGTGCCACATGGACTAATATAGACTTGGCTGTGATAGTGATTGCATTTACATTGCTACACGGATACCCAGAGTAGCAAGACGTCCAAACCTGAGGGTGCTCAGTCACAATTCTGTGCTTAAAACGTTTAGCATCTTGTGACTGTGATAAAGTAAACTAATGGTGATATTATAAAGTAGAGTATAGTTCAAGTCCTAAAAGGCATACAGACAAATGCTACTGAATACACCGAGGGTGACATATATGCTTTATGTGCAAATGTCAGTTCTCAACCAAAATGTCTCATAATTATGCATTAATATTCCAAAGAATCCCTATGACTTTTCACTTCAGCCTTCTTTAGTTTGATGTTGTTGATGCTCTTCGCATGTTGCCTCTATCCATGTGCATTCAATATGTTACAATTAACAGGTAATTGGAAAAAGCAAAAGTCTCTGGCTTATATACTCCAATAAGAGGAGACTCCTCTTGACACTTGTTATACAAACATGCTAAATATTTGGAGGAGGAAAATCCTCAAAGATTTTTAAGTTTTTAGCATTACAGAGATCATAGGTAGAAATTCATAACACAGTCACCATTATTGCTAATTTCAGATGATATTGCTTTCTCTTTAGTTATGTTGTATCTTTATTGTTTGATGAATGTAATATACATTTATATGAAATTTCAATTTTAGATATGTTTCCAAATATGATTCTTCAACTTACACAAAAACGTCTGTATATTTTTTAAATTATTCAATCTCTCATTTTCTTATAAAGGTTGCTTTTAAAAAAGCAACCTTTAACATTTGTGGAGAACTATCCATACTTGAAAATTAATAAATTCTGCTTATGCTCCTTAAAGCAATATTAATCATAGTTTGATCAAGAGATGAGGGACTGAAGAAGTCAAGGCCCTGTTTTAAGTGGAATGCTGTTCTAACTCTACAAGAACTATCCATTATTGTACTAATTTTTCCTCCCTATAATCCAGAGAAATATTCTAGAAGTAATCAATTTCAGCAAAAAAAGAAGCTTGTCCTATAGGTCCACTGTGAAGAATGTTGTAATTTCATACCAAATTGATTTCATGGGGCAACTGCAAGTTTGGAGTTTTCTAAACACCTACAAAAGATGGCAGCAGAATTAAGAAGCCACACCTCACAGGGGAAGGGGTAATTAAAAAAAGGAGGGAAGGGATCCAGGCAAGAAGGACATGTGGGAGTTTCGAGAGAGACAGGATGGACACAGACAGAGGGCATATTTGAACAGTAAAGAAATATTTAAACTATCCTCTGGATTTTTAGATTATATGAGAAATATAGCACTCTTTTCAGTAATGGATTGAGCCAGGTATCTTTCTAGCTGTTATGAGGGATGATGACAGAACTGCTCTTCACAGGGCAGAGTGTGACTGCAGAAGAAATATTAGACCAAACTTGTTCAGCATTGATTACTGCCCCTGCTGGCTTTGTTTCTGCCTTATGTGATATACCTTGTGTCCAGCCAGAATCTTGGGATGTTGCAGCAACATCAAATGGCAAGAAAAGTCTTGCCAGAAAGTCTAGAGTTTCCTGTTACATGGGCAGAAGTTGCTGTTATTGGAGCCTGAAAATATAGAAATGGTGGTATAGCCGGCCACCGGCAGACTTCCAAGAAAGTCAGAGTATGGGTGTTTTGATCAGCTCTACTACAATGCATTCTGGTGGAAGAAAAGGATCCTAACAAAGTCTAAACCTGACATGGGTGACAGAAGGAAGGCAACAGAAAGTAGGCTAGCATGTTAAATATTTAATATCTCTTGAATTGTTTTGATCTCTCAGTCACAGTGGCTAGTTAGCTGTTTGCCACGCTCTTTTTAGCTTTCTCCCCAGTATTTTCTTAATAGTTCCTTTTTTTCTGATACTACTGTATCACATACTCAAAAAATGGGGGAAATATTGACAAGCATAATGTAAAACACAAATCACCTTTGAGGTAAGAAGTGTTAAAATGTGTGCATTTTTTTCTAGTTTCCATGTACATATTTTTTTCAGCACGATTGTTATCTTGAATATGCACTTTCATAACCTGTGTTCATACCAGGCCACTTAGGAGGATTTTCTCATTTTGAAAACAGTATTTTAATGTCTGCAAAATATCTCATGCTACCATTTACCATAAATTATCTAAAACTTCTATTTGGGAGACACTTAGGTTGTTTCCAAATTATGATTATGAGTTACATTAAAATAATTCTTTCTTATACATCAATTTAGAACTTATCTCTGAATAATTTCTTGGAATGAATTCCTAAACTAGGACAACTGTTTCTGAGAATACAGTCATTTTTAAGCCTGTTAAACTAGAAGATGGAGGCCGGGCGCGGTGGCTCACGCTTGTAATCCCAGCACTTTGGGAGGCCGAGGCGGGCGGATCACGAGGTCAGGAGATCGAGACCACGGTGAAACCCCGTCTCTACTAAAAATACAAAAAATTAGCCGGGCGTGGTGGCGGGCGCCTGTAGTCCCAGCTACTCGGAGAGGCTGAGGCAGGAGAATGGCGTGAACCCGGGAGGCGGAGCTTGCAGTGAGCCGAGATCGCGCCACTGCACTCCAGCCTGGGTGAAAGAGTGAGACTCCGTCTCAAAAAAAAAAAAAAAAAAAAAAAAAAAAACTAGAAGATGGGTTCATTAAAGCCAAATTGTAACATTGAGTATAAATTGGAAACAACTCAGCAGTGCCCAGAGTCCCTCTTTTCAAGACAGGATGACCAAGCTCAAAGTACCATAAGTATTAACTTGTATTTCTTTTTTTTTTTTTTTTTTCCTGAGACGGAGTCTCGCCCAGGCTGGAATACAGTAGCACGATCTCCACTCACTGCAACCTCCGCCTCCCGGGTTCAAGAGATTCTCCTGCCTCACCCTCCCAGTAGCTGTTAACTCATATTTCTATGTCTATTTACAAAATATGGCATTGTGAATCCATACAGATACTAACTAGGAATACTTTTCTGATTGTTTTGGTAGAGTTGTTCTCTTATTTGTTTGTTTTCATAAAGCCAACTGAATATGAACTTTCCTTCCAGCTTATAATAGTTATATCAGAGCAGCTTGGTCTGTCTGCTCAGAGATGTCTACGCAGGACATGGACAGCTTCCCACATGACATATATCAATTGAGTGCCTACTCTTTGACAGGTAGTTTCACATAATTTCAGAGATTCCACCTTAGCACTATACTTCCAAAAATATGGGCCAAGACTGAGCAAGGTGATGGTGAATTCATTAGGAGGTCTTAACGAAGGCTTCAGGCTCATGGTCATGGAAGTAGGCAAAAGCAGCATGGTGAATACTTCTTGCAAACGCTCACCTTCATGTCTTCCTCTGGCCTTTGCATGGCTTCCAGCCTGCCCCTTATACCCTTCATTTCCTGCCTTTGGATTTCATTAGTGCTATAACATGGGGCTCAGGTAGAATCACTCTTAACTCACCAGCCTAAAAACAGAAGTGACATGGAAACATAGTGATTGATGCCTATGGAGCCACCTTTAACCAATGGAGTACTGGAATGAATAAATAAATGCTTCCCTTTCTTCTCCTGGGCAGACGGCTGTAAGGATTTTCTGAAGATTCTGGCAAGACTGAGCACCAGTCTCTCAGAAAGGAGGACTAAGGAGCCATCTCAAAAAATCAAAATGGAATCTTATTGTCCTTCTCTGCTTTCTAAAGGATTATATTCCCAAATAAATTATCTGTATGCAAACATTTGTCTCAGGCTCTATATTTGTCAGGAGCTAAGCTGAAGCAAACAATATGCCTGAATGTGTCTTAAAGTAAAAGAAGTACATCTTCATTGGCCACTTTTCCTTTACAGCAGCCTTTCATGCATTCTTTATCTCTGCTTGTCTTTCTCTATCTCTGCTTGTCTCTCTTTCCCATTTTCTCTCACTCTCACACCCACTCTCTTTCTTTCACTTTCTCTATTTTCTCTTTCTACACACACACACACACACACACACACACACACACACACACACACATTCAAAAGAATGCTAATGGGCTACCGGAACCCCCACAGTCCCCTGGTAAATTAGCAAAATTGAAGGTTAGCATATAATGGTATAGCAGAAATCATTTTCCAAATTTTGACAATCTAAGTAGTTTTCAAAGTTTGGTTTGCACACCCTGGGAGTTCCCAGAACCCTTTCATGGGGTCCATGAGGTCAAAACTACTTTCCTAACAATATTCAGATGGTCGAGGCCTTTTTCGCTGGTTGATATTGTTATTAATTGGTGCAAAAGCTATGGTGGGTAAGACTACTGTTGCGTTAGCACAAATCAAAACACTGAAACTAAACCATACTACTATTCATTGTATTCTGCACCAAAACACACTTGCAATTTTTTTAAAATGCCAGTTTTACCTACGATTGTCCTTGACAAAGCAGTAAAAGTTGTTAAATCTTAACCCTTGACTACACCTGTTTAACATTTAAGCCACATACCTGGAAGTAATACCCTTTCATATACTTCTGCATAATGAAATGTGATAGTTATCTTGAGAGAAAGCTCCTACCTGGCTGAAATGGCTGCCTTTCATGTGGAACATCAATTTTACTCAAAAGAACAATAGACAGAGTACGATTATTCAGCATTGTGCATTTGACAGATATTTTCTAAAAATAAATAAATAAATAAAGTGAGCCTGTCACTTCAAGGAAAAAAAATGAACAGTATTTGGCACCAGTTATAAAATTGAGCCTTAAACTCAAAATTAGAACATTGGAAATCTCTGCCAGTATCGGCTTGACAGCTTCCCGAAACTTAAAGACTTTTCTGATGAATTTAGTTGTGGTATTAACAACTGTGATTTTCTGAAATTGTATAATGAAATATGTCAACATTTGGAAGATGTTAACACAGATGATCTTCTTGACCAAACTTTAGTCAGGACCCTCTGAGCCCTCTTCTCAACTAATTCTCAGCCTTGGCTCCCATTCTTGCCAGGCCTGCACAGCCCAGTTTTTGCAAAAATCCTGCTAAGTCAGTTTAATGAGAATCACCCCACTGATGTTTAAGTCTTTGACCTGCTTTCATTAAGAATCCTGTTAAGTTGGTTTAGCAAGACTCTCCCTATTCTTGATGTCTCCTCTTAGTAATTTTCCATGCACAGACTCTGCCTGTTGGCTATAAATCCCCAACTGTCTTGCTGTATTCAGAGTTAAGCTCCATCTTGCCTTCCTATTGCAATAGTCTTGACAATGTGCATAACAGAGTGAACAATATCCTTCAAAATATCAATGCATGATGCTGTAAACTGTTTATGGGTAAAAGGTCCACTTAAAATATGAGGAAGATCAAAGATTAATAAACCAGAGCTCAAAAAGTTCATTGACAATATTTCAGATTCCACATTGCAACTAACATTTAAGAAAGTACCACTTGTCAAATTTTGTCATAGTATCAAAGAAGATCATCCACAATTATCTATACATAGGATATTAAAATACTCATCTCCCTTGTTCAACTACTTATGCATGTGATGCCAGGTTTTATTCCTATACATCAGCCAAAATAACATATTGAAATAAATGCAATGCAGAAGCAGATGTGAATCTAGCTGGCTTCTATTAAGCCAACCATTAAAGAAATCAAAAAAATATGAAACAATGCCACTCTTCTAATTTTTGCTTTAGAATATTGAAGTTTTATTTCTAATATAACTGTTATTAATGTTAGCATGTAATGGGTTTATAAGAATTACAAAAAATATAATTTCTTGTCAAATTTAATTTTTAATTTGGTAAATATCAATAGGCATGATTCACATGAACTAAAGCTCTTTAGGTTCCACAGTAATTTTCAGGAGTGTAACAGATATTGTGAAAACAATACTTGGGAGTAGCTTATCTAATGTATCAGGGGTTTAACACTCTCTAATAGTGATTAAAGAGATGTTTGAAAAGAACAAACTGACAAATCGGGTCATTGTTATTGCATTGATGTTGGTTACAACAAGAAAATATGTTTAGGTTTCTAGAATAAAAGACAAATATCAAGCTTTCAAAAGGAGGAGACAAGGGGGTAATACATGCCAAGAAAAATAGACCTGGCCTTGGGAAATCTAATCACCAAATCAAATTGAATTCACTTGATCTCATTATACTATCCCAGGACATAAAAGTGTTATTGTTTTTTCAAATGAAAGGTAATTAAGTTAATTTGAATTTGGGTTAATACTAAAATGAATTTATGATACCCAGTAAATATACTGATTACCAGAATTATGTTTCAAGAGGTTGCTTTCATTGGGTTAATAAAATGTATTATTAACATTTCTAGAACTTTTTAACAAACCTCAAACAATGGAAAAATCAAATCACTTTCTCTCAATGAACATAAAATCTTAGACTATGTCTTTTCCAAAATATTGCACTACACAAACTCTAACAGATATCTGTGATTTCATATTCATAGAAAACCACCATAGAATCTTGAATGTCTACATATGTAAAGAAAGATGATTATCTTTCCGGGTTCAGATTTCAGAAAGTCCTGAGGAGTCCAAACCATAAAAATAACATAATCTGAAGCATAAAGAATACATGATCATAGCTCTACATAAGATGATTAAGAGATTACTTTTGTTTGGGATCAATGCTGCTTGAAATATATTCTAGGGCAACCTCTTCATGAGACTCACTCTCTCAGCTTCTGTAGTTCTGCAGGTGAAGTCCAGAGTACAGATTCCACTTTAGAGATATGGGCAGAATTGGCACAGTTAAAGAGCACCACTTGGGCTCAGTATTAAAAAAATCAAAATTAGCTATTATTTCCTATAGTATCATGACTTCTCAACATTTAACACTGGTCTATTAAATATTTCAATCTTTGTACACAATAAAACCATTTTAAAACACCTGTTTATATTCTTGATGTAATCACACCCTAAAGAAGTGGGACATGTAGTTGGTTGCTTACTGGGGCAAGCAGAAGGAGACAATGAGAGAGTCTTTGATGTTCTGGGCACATGGGACTCTGTAGCATGTGCTTACAGGATCTCCAACTTTACTCACTCTGGCCTGATTTGGTGTGGGTTTAAGACAGAAGACTTACAGTCAGTTAGGTTGATGCAGCACTAAAATTAGTCACCAATGTTCTTGAACTTTATTTGTAACAGCAGAGAGTAGTAATATCTGAAATGTCCAACATAGGAAAATCATTAAACAAACTGCAGTAAAATTCTGTGATGGAATAGCATGTAGCCATTAAAAATGATGCTAGCAAAATATTTTTAATATTATTAGGATACATGTACATAATAACATTAAATAAAAGAGTAGAAAATCCCCACATGTATGAAAATCTAAAATTTATACAAACTATACAGAGGTGAAATAGTCCCTTGATATATGTCAAAAACCTCAATATTAATACATCATTGAGGATCCTTTGATTATAAGTATCAGAAACCAATTCTCTCGAAAATATAAATGAATGTACTAAAAAAATCGGGTATCTCATTGAATCTAAGGAAGGGCAAGAATACAGTCATTATCAAGAAACTGAGTAGGAGGAATTGGACAAGTTCTTCAAGGGTTTTCTTAAAAGACTTCTTTTCTAGCCATTTTCTGTTCTTAGAATTCAGTTCCTCTTAGGGAGATTCTAAGTGAATGAATGTGGGTCAAGTACCTACTTCTTAGCCAGAGAAAAAAGAGGTGATTTGATTGGCAGCACTACCAAAAAATACGTAGAAGAGCGGAAGGAATAGAGGATTAAGAAAAGGAAGCAGGTTGTTTACCACAGAAGAGAAAAAGTTACTGGGCATATTAAAACTGCATGTCCCGCATGTATGTATATAATGACCCTAATAACAATAGCTACCATTTGTTAAACACTGTAATCTCAATACTTTGTTTTCTCTGCTTACATGAATGTTCTCATTTAAATTTCTCAACACTTAAAGGTGGATTTTCTTATTAATCTCAGTTACATAGGTGAAAACTGATGCTCAGAAAGGTTAAATAAATTGCCTAATGTCATACAATAACAATGTGGTATCTCTGGAATTTGATCTGTGGCTTTTGGCTGACCAGCTATACAGCCCAATAATTTGCCTGAATAGAATACTCTATAGATAATGATGTATTGTCATCACCACTGCGGTATTAATTTCTTCCAGTGCTACTTCACTAAAACAAATGATGAACTAAAAATTGGGGCCTAAAGCCCTTCTCCTAAGCAATACTTCTATAATCTCTTATCTAAGAAAAATAAGTTTATCTCTGAATATAGCTAGAAATAATCAAACAAGAGCAATCTGGAAGTATCCACTCGAAAATATTTGAATTTTAGTTTAACACCGTATATCAAGCACATTTCAATTGTTTTATTGTCATAAAAGATAGAGCACATTTCAATTAGTCATGTAGAATAACCACAGAATGTTAGTATGAATGGGTGACTCATTTACCCAGAAAAGTTAAAATCCTGACATTCTCAGAGTTCTGACTAGAATGAAAAATAATGTATCTTTTTCACTCCAACAATGTTAGCCATCGTGTCCTGGATGTTTTATTCCTTATCTCCCAAATTGATCACTAAGTTTTCAGTGCTAGCTTTGTTTCATATAGTTTAAGCTACTGAAGATCTCAGAATTGCCCCTAAACATTGGAACTCACTTCAAAGTCCACCATCACTTACTAATAAAGCCTCAAACATGGCTGGCATAATAATTATCTTGCGAGCTTCTTTAAAATGCAAATTCCTAGGGCCCCACTTGAGACAACTAATTCAGTACATCTTGGGCAAGATACAGGTATATGCATTTCACTCAGAATCCCAGGTGATTCAGATTGTGTGGACTGTATTTCAAATACCACACTGGTTTTTATAATAGTAGAAATGCATACTAAGAAGGAAATGGTGACTAGCAAGCCTACAACCCATTCTCACTCATTCCTGTGGGGGGAAGGTGGACAGGAAATTACCCAGGAAGGAAATAAAGCAAAAACATCAAATCTTCTTGTAACCATACCAATAGCACAATAATAGACCGGGCAAACATGAAATTGATGTTTGCTAGCAGAAGCCTTATTAATGGAATGCTTTTAGTGAGATGTACCTAGACTTTCTAGGATTGCTTATGGTAAACAAACATAGAACACTATAGATTTATGGAACACAGCTCCCTAGAAAACATCATGTAAACTCTCTCACTATGTAAGTGTAAAATTGAGATGACGTATGGCCAAAACTGCTTTGTTTTGCATAAATAATGTAACTGTGGCCAGATGCGGTGGCTTACGCTGGTAATCCCAGTGCTTTGGGAGGCAGAGGCGGGCAGATCACGAGGTCAGGAGATCAAGACCATCCTAGGTAATACAGTGAAACCCCATCTCTACTAAAAATACAAAAATTAGCCAGGTGTGGTGGTGGGCACCTGTAGTCCCAGCTACTCGTGAGGCTGAGGCAGGAGAATGGCGTGAACCTGGGAGGCAGAGCTTGCAGTGAGCTGAGATTGCACCACTGCACTCCAGCCTGGGTGACAAAGCGAGACTCCATCTCAATAAATAAACAAAGTAACTGCACACATTACTTAAAAATCACATATGTTGACCTGGGCCAGAGTACATCTTGTCTGACTCAGCAAGAAAGGATTGGGAAGCTATGCTTGTGTTCTTGGACTGCTCTCTTTCTTGCATTAGCCTAATGATTAATTGTATTCTTTAACTTAATAGTAAAGCTTGATGCTAAGTAAGACTTTTGATTTGTTTGAAAATCCTTGACATTTGGATCCTTTGTGTACCTTACATACAAAGTTCTTCATGATCTGAGTCCTGCTTCCTTCATCTCTCCCAAAACTTGCCCTTCACACGAATATCCACTAGTCACATCAAACGACAACCTGAAACTGTGCTGGCTCATACCTAAATGCTTTTCTATTGGACTGTATTCATGTTGCACCCTTAACCAGGAACTACTTTTCTATCTACTACCTGATTCCATAAGACTCGGGTCAAGTATCACCTCTCCAAGAAGTCTCTGGAAGGGACTGGATCACCCCCCTCTCCGTGTTCCATAGCACACCAAACTTTGATGGGCCCTCTATCACTTTACTATACTTACTTGTTCTTACTGTTTCAGAATCTGGCCTTATATTTACAGTAAGTATTAAAAATTGTTTTTATTATCAAATAACATGTACAGACATGAACCCATACCAAGTTCTCTCCCATCACCCAAGCTCATTTCAGCTTGAAGCCCTAGTCCAAACTTTTAACTCTGTCATTATCTGCAATTTCTGGAGTTTTTATATTATATTAAAATGGTGCCTTCTTGTGGGTCCTTCCACTAAATGAGGCAGAGCTGCATATATATCTGCCGCTTGTCTTTATGTCCCTACTGCCCTACATACAGAAGACCTTTTGTAAGTCTGAAAGGAAGGGAGAGATAAGGGAGGGGAGAATGCTCTTTCTCTGGATTTGATCCAGGGATCTGGTACCAAGTGGGGCTGATAGGAAGGAGAATGACTTGGATTCCGTCAATCCTTGGATAAGGACCAGCCCTACTGTTATAAAACTCAATAATTAAATGAGCACAGCCACCTGGAAAATTCATCCAAGATGATAGAATGTTATAGTGAAATGTCATGCTTGCTGTGTGCTAAGACCACAAAAGCTTTCCTGTGGAGACACTGGCATTATGGAGTGCTAAACCAAAGTGGAATTTATAAACTGCAGCCTTGAGCCTCTACATTCTCTTGGGAGAAATAAGCCTTTGTGAACACATTCTCTTTCTGATTTGAAAAGGATTCAGTTGCTGTGGACCAGTTCTCAGGAAGCAGGATCAGAGGATGTGCAATTGGATAGATTCGATTACATGCAAAGGCCAGGAGATCACAGTGGAAATACAAACCACTGATTGGGAAAACCCAGCCCCAGTGCTACCATTGCTGTTAGTGACTGCAATGTTTCCCAGAAGACCTGTTTATAAAGCTTGAATGACTTTGGAAGTTCTACTCTGGAGTGATGATGCAGTGGTTAAAGCTGACAGGAATCCTGGGGGACCCTTGAGTTTGCAGCTGTTATCACTAGACTGCAGTGCCCAGGATGGCACGGAGTGTTTGTTTTTGTTCACCACCATATTCCCAGCACCTAGCGTAGCACGTGGCACACAAAAAAAGCACTGAGTACATTTTTATTAAAAGATAGAATGAATAAATAATCAGCCAGAAACAATTCTTCATAAAATCATTTTCTCTAGACACCTGGGTTAGCAGAAAATTCTTGCTGGCTGGATGAAGCAAAGGGATGCAAAATAAATATATAATAGATAATTTGGCAAATGTTTGGGCTTTGATTGCTATGATTGGAGAAGGAGTGATTAGTGAATAATGGCACAGACAAGGTAAAGACAGCTACCCGAATATGAGATGAATGAACTTCAAACTAGATAAATCCAAGCACATAATCTTCTCCAGCTAGACAGTTGTAAAGATAATCAAGGAACTCCCAAAAGAAACACATATAGGATTATGGCTGTCACTATCATCTGCATTTTAGCCAAATTTGATATTTAGCTTCATGCATAAACATGCATTTTATTGCACATACAGGAGACTAGGTCTTTGCAGTAGACAGGCAGGGTCTCTCTATGACGACATCAAGCACTCATGTCACACCTTTGGAAAGAAAATACATTAGTAGCTCCCCCAGGAGGAAAAAGCCAAAATGCAGCCAGGAAGCAGCATTAACTCTTTCAGGCTGAAAGAACATTCACTGAATTGAGGCTAGACACTTGGAGAAGGCATTGGCATAAATTAATAAATGAATGCTCCCAACCCTTCAGAGCTTCAAGCTATTTAAAACCAAGGGTATTTAGGCTCCTACCAGTTTTCACACCCTCTAAATCTGAAAGCACATATTTCCTAGGTGATCCCTTAAAGAGTTCAGAGCAAAATACAAGTTTCTTTACTGATAGTAAGAAATCTGTTCTAATGAGAAAAAAAAAAAACTTTTTTCTCCCATTAAACTCCACCCTTGCAGCAGTGTTTGCATAGTGCTTGCGGAAGGTTTGCTAACATCAGGCTTTGACAGCTGTCTTCACCCAAACAGCCCTACATTAGCCAGCAGCTGCATCCTAAATGACAAAAATCCAGAGCAGCTGTCAGCCCATTCTCCTTTCATTAACTTCTCTTTCTGTTCCTTGACATGAGCCCATTTCCTCTTGCTACAAATTCTCCTCTCCCCCTGTTCCCAAACCCTGCTCTGTCAGTCTTGCCCCTCAGATTGTTTCTGGCCTGCCCCAATCCTACCCTCATTGATTGCTTCCCAGTCACCTTCCTGTACCCCTCTCTTTACTACCCTGGCTTCAGATGGTTTCTGCTCCTCAGCCCCAAAATCTGCGTTCCACTCCTCCTTCAGCTTTCAGCACCATCGTCATGGATGCTCACAATCACATAGTAACGTTTGCCTCCTACTTGGCCTCCTGACCATCGGAAGGGTCTTTTTTGGCTGCTGTGCTCCTCCTTCCTCAGGGTGAGGTGGGGGGTTACTCAGTGAACTGAAATACTAGGAAGATTCCAGTGACGTTCCAACTGAATTGGAATTTCAATTCAGTGAAAATTCCCACTCCCGGAATAAATGCCACCCTAATGCAAATTCTAATCTGTTTTTCTGAGAACCTCTGTAGTTAGAGTTTAGTTAGTTATAACCCCGCATCAGGGAGCAATCATTTTTGAAGGCTTATGCCACAGTAGCAAAGCTGTCAACATATAATGGATGTGAAAAACGCACAGGACGCCACCTATACAACAAAGCAAAACAAACAAGAGAAAAATAGGATGGAGATTCTGCTTCCTTTCTATGAGTCCATTAACATGGCAATAAAGGAGATAATTAACATGAAGAGTTTAGTTTAGCATAAAGCCTGAACATAGAAAGCATTCAATATTACTGTTGTTGCTAGTATTATGATTTTTTTAATTTTTTCAAGACTATAGAAATGATACAATAAGAAAATGCCCTCTACAAGGACTACAGACTGGAAGAAGGGAAATAGAGATACACACTGACCTGGAGATAAAAGATAGCAAAAGATTAAAAAGTTTTGGCAAAACTATTTTAGGCATCAGTAGAGGTATGTTGGGACTGGCTAGGGAGAGGGCACTCTAAGTGGGGATAACTTTTCTGCAGTGTTGGCTCATGTATTGATTTGCTAGGACCACAGTAACAAAGTACCACAAACTGAGTGGCTTAACCAACAGAAATGTATTGCCTCACAGTTCGCAAGGATACTACTCTGAAACCAAGGTGTTGGCAGAGTTAGCTCAAACCTTCTGAAAGCTGTGGGAGAAGGATCTTTCTCAGCCTCTCTCTTTGGATTGCAGATGTCCATCTTCTCCCTGTGTCTCTCCATATTACCTTCCCTCTATTGGTTTGTACTCAATTTCCCCCTTTTGATAGGGACACCAATCATATTGACTTAGGGGCCCACCTATTCCAATGTTACCTCATCTTAACTTATTGCATCTGCAATGACCCCGTTTCTAAATAGCATCACATTCTGAAGTACTGAAAGTTCAGATTTCAACATATAACTTTTAGGGGAACACAATTCAAGCTATAATAGTTGGTGAGATATAACAAGATGCTTAAAAACAGACGTAGCCTCAATTCCAAGTTCAATTCCAAGTTCAAGGCACAAAAATGTGTGTAATAGTAATTCTGTTTTTTAAACTGAGAAATACTAACTTATCCTAAATAGCCAGTAATAAACATATAATTATATCAATCTTGCTACACTCATTACAGTGAAATCTTGCATAACCCTCAAAAGCAATGTGTCTAAATCTATAACGAAACTCAAAATGTTCATAATATATTGTCAACTTAAAGAAGCAGATATATATATCTCAGATTATATGAAGTAATTGTGATAATTTTGTATATAAATTGGTCAACATATTAACTGTATTATACCTGAGAAATGGAATTATAAAAATTATGAGATGGATTTTTTTTTTTTTTTTTGAGACGGAGTCTTATTCTGTCACCCAGGGTGGAGTGCAATGGTGCAATCTCAGCCCCATTGCAACCTCCGCCTCCCAGGTTCAAGCGATTCTCCTGCCTCAGCCTCCCAAGTAGCTGGGATTACAGGCACCTGCCACCATGCCCGGCTAATATTTTCTATCTTTAGTAGAGATGAGGTTTCACCACGTTGGCCGGCTGGTCTCAAACCCCTGACCTCGGGATCCGCCCACCTCGGCCTGCCAAAGTGCTGGGATTACAAGCATGAACCGCCACGCCCAGCCAGATTACTTAATAATACCTATTTCTGTCTTTTCCAAGTGTTCTATGTTTGTTACATGTAAATTGTTTATTAGAGACATGTTTTAAAATATAAAGCTAATTTTATTTTAAAATATCTTTTTTAAAAAACATTGCATCATGAAACCATTCCTGGTTCCAGTCTCACTCAGGTTTCTTCTTAGGAATATCTTTCTACCTTAAGAAATTCCATAAAGAAGAGGCTTGTTTTGATAAATATCAATTTATTTTACTGATATTTTAGACCAAAAAATGACAAGTGTACTTAGTGTTACTTGTTTCATTGCATAGAAGTCACATTGCTGTTGTAATTATAATGCTACAATCTTTTCTGATAATAACAGAACTGCTAATTGATCCATTTATTCAAGATCATTTTGTTGCTTGCACTTTCTCAGTGCCAGGCCAACGCCAGACTCTTCACGGTACAGAAATAATCGATCACTGTCACCAAGTGTTAACAGCATTAAAGGTGATGGAAAAAATATATTTGATGAAAACTTAAATGTGAATTCCTTTTGGTGAAGACTTGTCCACATAGATTTTGGTCTGCTTTATCATGGCCAGCTATTTTTCTTTTATTGATGAAACCTGCCTACTGTGTGTTTGGGTTTCCATCTACGATATGCTAGAAGTGTGTTAAGGCCTGGCTGTAAATTATTGGCATTTCCACTCTGCTTTAGTTTGACAACTTGAGCGGAATAAATAGTTAAAATGGTCCATTGGTTTTCTGTAGATGAAGGAAATAATTTCACACAGACTGAAGGTAATGGTGATATTGAGAACAATTATCTTTTTTGGTGACTGTTCTACTGGGATAGATGGGTAACGTTCAAGCCTTAATAAACCTCATGTAATTTCTCTCTACTGTCTGCCTAGATGAAGACGGTATCACAAACAGATGAACTATGAGTCAACACAAGACTCATTTTCCTGCAGAACATGAGATGGTTGTGTCTCAAAAGTGCAGAATAGGGACGTCTCCTTTATGTAAGAACTTTTTTTTCTGGTGATTAATGCCACATCATTCAGAAAAATACATTAAAGTTCCCTCTAAAAATGAACCAAATATTTTTAACAAACTATAAACTTCTTCATCTCATTTGGCTATCCCTGGAAAGGCAAGAAAACACATCTCTTATAGGTGATTTTATCACTGCATATTCTCTTTGGTTTTCAAAACATATGAAGAGTTTATCATTCTCTGGAATAACTTGAGTAGAGTCAGAATTGATTATATAAGTGCATGAGATATTACTAACAGGATAACCAGTTCCTGGGTCTTTGCCTACACAGCCTCCCAAGGTGAAGATCAGCAGTACAAACTTACCTGGTGATCTAAAGAAGTGGTTCTCAACTGGTGTTGATTTTGTCCCCCAGCAGACACTTGGCAATGTCTGGAGACGTTTTTAATTGTCACACTGTGGGGGCTACTACTGGCACCTAATGGATAGAAATCAAGGAATCAGCTAAACATCCTAGAATGCACAAGGGAGCCCCACGCAAGGAAGAATTAACCTGCAAAAATATCAATAGTGCTGTGGTTGAGAAACCCTAATCTACTTATTTTACTTACATGATAGCTATAATTTTTCCCCATTGTCAAATATAACACTAACTCATTGAACACCTGGAGAGTTGAATGAATCTTCAGTGGTTTACCTGAAGAGAATCATGAGTCTCATTCACAGGAATTAGAAAGATACCTTCTACTTCAGCAATTCTCAGTCATGATGTAGTGACACAGCATCGTGACCCACTTTGGGTCACATTCAGTTTTGAGTTAATAAGTGTTAAAGGATCAGGGTAAAAAAAAAATGAATGACTTTCTAAATATAAAGTAGTGAAAAGTCAAGGTTTATAATGTCTCTCATAGTCACTTGCAATATGCTTTCTTGGTGGTGGAGGTATCATTTAGCTATGACACGTATAACCCACGTATATGCCAGCCACTATAGGTGATGATCATGCCAGCTATAGGTGAGCATGATCACATTAATAGCCCCACAGGCCAAGAACATACTGTGAGCTGCTAGTCTACAGCATATAGGGCAACATATAGAAAGCTCATTTATTCTCCTTTTTTTTTTAATACAGATACTTGTGATGGCTGTCAACTGCCTTTAGAAATTCCTTGCTTTTAACAATTTACGTTGCCAAAACAATTAGGGTTCCCAACACCAGCAGGCTTTAGAGGTGTTTTTTGAATGTTAATCCTTCTTGGCGGTTTTCTGCTTATGCCAGATTAGATAACATGGTAAATTGATTTGAAAAGAATAAATCCGAAACTCATTTGCATTAATGTTTTCTATTTCCTAGGAATGTTTCCCTGGTTAATTGTTAGCCCACGGTAAGCAAGTTATCAATTAATTGCTGGAAAATGCAGTATGTATATTACTTTGGTCTTTAAATGACTACAAGTTTTCTTGCTCATTAAATGTTAATTTAATTGTTTAAATAAACAAGACCATTAGGACACTAGTCAATTCATTGAAAAAAATGTTTAATGAAATATAAATTTCACTTATAATTACGAATCAATTTTTCTATAATGAACAGGCCTAACAGTTGGACTTCTTTTTAATTATGGAAGTTGAACAGTCTGTCTCCAAGAATGTAATATACCTAAAACAGAATGCTGCAGTTTAGATGGTGTGGTTTGTCCCAGTCAAAACTCATTTTGAAATGTAATTGCCAGCGTAAAATTGTAAGGAAAGAAAAAGGGGGTTTCAGAAGTAGAAATAACTTGGGACACACGGCAAAGCGGTTCATTTTGGAAATATTTTCTGAAAATCTGTGTTGGAGAAATAGAATTTGAGTCACTCTCAGATTTTGTCACACATAATAGAAGTGTATAAAAGATGAATAACAATAATAATATACGATTAACACATGTTAAGGATGGACAGAGGAATTGGAAGCTTACAGGAAGGTGTAACCAACATCTTCCTAAACTGAGGATGAAAATTTTAAGAAAGCCAATGGCGTTACAATAAAAAAGAAATTTAAGTAACCAAATATTCTTAGAAAATTAGAAAGAACACCATACTATCATAAAAGTAAACCTAACAAAAAAGTTCAAGACCTACAAGAAAGAATACATAAACCTTTATTGAATACATGAAAAACGACAAAATATTGGACAGGGATACTTGAAGACTCAGAAGAAGAAGTCAATAATCCCCAAAGGTACACATTTCCCATATCAATACAATTCCCTTAAACATACCACTGTGTATTTTTGTAAATTAAGAGGGTTACTCTAAACTTTATCTGGGAAAATGAGTGCATAGAAATAATCAGTACTATTGTAGGGAAGGAAAATTACAAGGGGGCACTTTAACATCAAGTGTTAAAGTCATGTTATAAAGACATGATAATAGGAATAGCCTGATTCTAGCAAAGCAATATCTACAGACTAGTGGGAAAAATGGGAAGTTTCTTAACATGCCAAATGTTCATATAGATTTTGTCAAATGAGAAGTACAGGAAAGGAAGACTTGTTCAAAATATGACATTGCGACTGTTGGCTTTATTATGAGGGGGAGTTACATTTATATTTTACATTACTTAAAAACTAAAACATAAAAATATGAACATGAGGTAATGTTTAATCAAAACAGTATAAACACAAGAATAGTAGGAGGAGATACACAGGGACTAAATCCAGAGAATAGACTCCATAAAAATAATAAAACTACTATAATAAAAATGCAATAAATAACAGGCAAATGATAAACTGAGAAAAACAAATGCAAAGGCATATGTACACTAAGAATTGATAGCCTCATTTTATAGGCATCATTTCTTAAACATCTTGGTCTCAGAATTCTTTTAAATTATTATTACTGAGAGCTCCCCTGCAGGACTCTTGCTCATCTGGATTAAATATTTACTATTTCAGAATTGAATACCCTTTATTTCATTCTCCTGCCCGATTGCCCTGGCCAGAACTTCCAACACTATGTTGAATAGGAGTGGTGAGAGAGGGTATCCCTGCCTTGTGCCAGTTTTCAAAGGGAATTCTTCCAGTTTTTGCCCATTCAGTATGATATTGTCTGTGAGTTTGTCATAAATAGCTCTTATTATTTTGAGATACGTCCTATCAATATCTAATTTATTGAGAGTTTTTAGCATGAAGGGCTGTTGAATTCTGTCAAAGGCCTTTCCTGCATCTATTGAGATAATCATGTGGTTTTTGTCTTTGGTTCTGTTTATATGTTGGATTACGTTTATTGATGTGTGTCTGTTGATGAGGCAGGAGAAAGAAATAAAGGGTATTCAATTAGGAAAAGAGGAAGTCAAGTTGTCCCTGTTTGCAGATGACATGATTGGATATTTAGAAAACCCCATTGTCTCAGCCCAAAATCTCCTTAAGCTGATGAGCAACTTCAGCAAAGTCTCAGGATACAAAATCAATGTGCAAAAATCACAAGCATTCTTATACACCAATAACAGAAAAACAGAGAGCCAAATCATGAGTGAACTCCTATTCACAATTGCTTCAGAGAAAATAAAATACCTAGGAATCCAACTTACAAAGGATGTGAAGGACCTCTTCAAGGAGAATGACAAACGACTGCTCAACGAAATAAAAGAAGACATAAACAAATGGAAGAACATTCCATGCTCATGGGTTGGAAGAATCAATATGGTGAAAATGGCCATACTGCCCAAGGTCATTTACAGATTCAATGCCATCCCCATCAAGCTACCAATGACTTTCTTCACAGAATTGGAAAAAAACTAATTTAAAGTTCATATGGAACCAAAGAAGAGCCTGCATTGCCAAGACAATCCTAAGCAAAAAGAACAAAGCTGGAGCCATCATGCTACCTGACTTCAAACTATACTACAAGCCTACAGTAACCAAAACAGCATGGGACTGGTACCAAAACAGAGATATAGACCAATGGAACAGAACAGAGCCCTCAGAAATAATACCACACATCTACAATCATCTGATCTTTGACAAACCTGACAAAAACAAGAAATGGGGAAAGGATCCTCTATTTAATAAATGGTGCTGGGAAAACTGGCTAGCCATATGTAGAAAGCTGAAACTGGATCCCTTCTTTACATCTTATACAAAAATTAATTCAAGATGGATTAAAGACTTATATGTTAGACCTAAAACCATAAAAACCCTAGAAGAAAACCTGGGCAATACCATTCAGGACATAGGTATGGGCAAGGACTTCAGGTCTAAAACACCAAAAGCAATGGCAACAAAAGCCAAAATTGACAAATGGAATCTAATTAAACTAAAGAGCTTCTGCACAGCAAAACAAACTACCATCAGAGTGAACAGGCAACCTACAGAATGGGAGAAAATTTTTGCAATCTAGTCATCTGGCAAAGGGCTAATATCCAGAATCTACAAAGCACTCAAACAAATTTGTGAAGGATATGAACAGACACTTCTCAAAAGAAGACATTTATGCATCCAAAAGACACATGAAAAAATGCTCATCATCACTGGCCATCAGAGAAATGCAAATCAAAACCACAATGGATATCATCTCACACCACTTAGAATGGCCATCATTAAAAAGTCAGGAAACAACAGATGCTGGAGAGGATGTGGAGAAATAGGAACACTTTTACACTGCTGGTGGGACTGTAAACTAGTTCAACCATTGTAGAAGACAGTGTGGTGATTCCTCAAGGATCTAGAACCAGAAATACCATTTGACCCAGCCATCCCATTACTGGGTATATACCCAAAGGATTATAGATCATGCTGCTATAAAGACACATGCACTCGTATGTTTATTGCGGCACTATTCACAATTGCAAAGACTTCGAACCAACCCAAATATCCATCAATGATAGATTGAATTAAGAAAATGCAGCACATATACACCATGGAATACTATGCAGCCATAAAAAATGATGAGTTCATGTCCTTTGTAGGGACATGGATGAAGCTGGAAACCATCATTCTCAGCAAACTATCGCAAGGACAAAAAACCAAACACTGCATGTTCTAACACACACCGGGGCCTGTCATGGGGTAGGGGGAGGGGGTAGGGAAAGCATTAGCAGATACACCTAATGTAAATGATGAGTTAGTGGGCGCAGCACACCAACATGGCACATGTATACATATGTACCAACCTGCACATTGTGCACATGTACCCTAGAACTTAAAGTATAATAAAAAAAAAATATTTACTAATTCAGAAGTTAAACATGAAGATTTTAAAAAGATTTATTTTTAATTGTTTAAAAATAACAAAATGACTAAATATTGACATAACATTTGTATTAAAATAATTTTTTCCAAAGTAAATGATATTAATAATGAGGAGAATGGCATTGTTTTATATTTTTGCTAATCTTTGTAATATCTGGCTTTGTAGAAGACCATTGGATTCTCATATATGCTTCTGCATTCAATCTAATGTGAAATTCCCATCACGTGGCCTCCACAACCATGGTTGGTAAAGATAAGGAAAAGGACAAGGAAACTCCAGGGATGCTGTCCTCAGCATCGTTAAAGACTAGAACCGATGCCAGCAAATACCTACTTTCAGACTGGTTACTGGCTTTTTTTTTTTATTTCCAGAATTCGCTGTCACTAGAAAAATCAAATCATCAAATTGTTTAAAAGTCAATAAAAAAGAAGGAAGGGAGGGATGGATAAAAAGAGGAAGGACAAAGGAAGGAAGAAAGAAAGAAGGGAAATGAACCTGTACTATTTTAAGCCAGGGTTCCTCAGGTGGCGCAGAAAGCAATCTTAACAGACAGAGCTCCTCACACCTAAGCAGTTCCGTCTTTCCATCAACACTCCCAGGCCCTTCTGAAGAAGGTGAAAATAAGGTAAAACTAGGGTTTCAGGATACTTTTGGTACTCTGTGAATCAGATGAGTGGAGACTGGCGCTGTCATTATTTTTGCATACAAGGGAAATGAAATTTCTTTGGTGTCACAGACTTAGTACATTGACATTATATAATACTTACAGGAATCATGGAAAAAATAAGTAATAAGTAATAATAATATACTTATAAGTATCATGAAAAAAATAAATAATAATAACCTGATCTCAGATCCCAGGTCCAAAAATAAGAACCATACTCATCCTGTTTTAACGTGCTGCTTTAATGTGTCTCAAGAGGCTTGTGATCACAAGTGAAACCACGAAGCTCAAGACAAACAAAATTTTTTTAAAAAAAAACACACACTTTTGTTTCTGGCAAGTTAAAGAGAATCTGTACTAGAGCAAGTCTCACTCTACCAAATGGGAATCTCCTTCCAACCTATGCTTTTTTTTTTTTTTTTTTTCCCTTGACAGGGAGTCTCGCTCTGACTGGAGTGCAGTGGCCCGATTTCGGCTCACTACAAGCTCTGCCTCCCGGGTTCACGCCATTCTCCTGCCTCAGCTTCCCGAGTAGCTGGGACTACAAGCGCCCACCACCGCACCTGGCTAATTTTTTGTATTTTTAGTAGAGACGGGGTTTCACAGTGTTAGTCAGGATAGTCTCAATCTCCTGACTTCGTGATCTGCCCACCTCAGCCTCCCAAAGTGCTGGGATTACAGGCATGAGCCACTGCACCCCACCAAACCTATGCTTTTAGGAAGGGCTCTGCTGTTTGCTACACAAGGGAAGTATGTATTTACTCACGTGGTAATCAGCTAACAGAACCCTGAGACCAGTTCAAATAAAATGCAATAAAAGGAATACTCCAAGCAGGAATTACAGGCTTTGGAAATCTTATCATCATGCATGACAAAAGCCATAATTTCTTACTATTTAAATAAAAGCAATTATTCGGTGGAGCCAAGATGGCCGAATAGGAACAGCTCCAGTCTACAGCTCCCAGCGTGAGCGACACAAAAGATGGGTGGCTTCTGCATTTCCATCTGAGGTACCGGGTTCATCTCACTAGGGAGTGCCAAACAGTGGGTGCAGGACAGTCGGTACAGCACACTGTGCATGAGCCGAAGCAGGGTGACACATTGCCTCACTTGGGAAGTGCAAGGGGTCAGGGAGTTCCCTTTCCTAGTCAAAGAAATGGGTGACAGATGGCACCTGGAAAATCGGGTCACTTCCACCCTAATACTGCGCTTTTCCAACGGGCTTGGAAAACGGCACACCAGGAGATTGTGTTCCGCACCTGGCTCAGAGGGTCCTATGCCCACGGACTCTCACTGATTGCTAGCACAGCAGTCTGAGATCAAACTGCAAGGCCGCAGCGAGGCTGGGGGAGGGGCGCCCGCCATTGCCCAGGCTTGCTTAGGTAAACAAAGCAGACAGGCAGCTCCAACTGGGTGGAGCCCACCACTGCTCAAAGAGGCCTGCCTGCCTCTGTAGGCTCCACCTCTGGGGGCAGGGCACAGACAAACAAAAAGTCAGCAGTAACCTCTGCAGACTTAAATGTCCCTGTCTGACAGCTTTGAAGAGAGTAGTGGTTCTCCCAGCACGCAGCTGGAGATCTGAGAATGGGCAGACTGCGTCCTAAAGTGAGTCCCTGACCCCCGAGCAGCCTAACTGGGAGGCACCCCCCAGTAGGGACAGACTGACACCTCACTCAGCCAGGTACTCCTCTGAGACAAAACTTCCAGAGAAATAATCAGACAGCTGAATTTGTGGGACAGGAAAGTCCGCTGTTCTGCAGCCGCTGCTGCTGACACACAACCAAACAGGGTCTGGAGTGGACCTCTAGCAAACTCCAACAGTCCTGCAGCTGAGGGTCCTGTCTGTTAGAAGGAAAACTAACAAACAGAAAGGACACCCACACCAAAAACCCATCTGTACATCACCATCATCAAAGACCAAAAGTAGAGAAAACTACAAAGATGGGGAGAAAACAGAGCAGAAAAACTGGAAACTCTAAAAAGCAGAGTGCCTGTCCTCCTCCAAAGGAATGCAGTTCCTCACCAGCAACAGAACAAAGCTGGACGGAGAATGACTTTGACGAGTTCAAAGAAGAAGGCTTCAGACGATCAAACTACTCTGAGCTACAGGAGGAAATTCAAACCAATGGCAAAGAAGTTAAAAACTTTGAAAAAAAATTAGACAAATGTATAACTAAAATAACCAAGGCAGAGAGGTGCTTGAAGGAGCTGATGGAGCTGAAAGCCAAGTTTCGAGAACTACGTGAAGAATGCAGAAGCCTCAGTAGCCGTTGCGATTGACTGGAAGAAAGGGTATCAGTGATGGAAAATGAAACGAATGAAATGAAGCCAGAAGGGAAGTTCAGAGAAAAAAGAATAAAAAGAAACAAACAAAGCCTCCAAGAAATATGGGACTATGTGAAAAGACCAAACCTACGTCTGACTGGTATACCTGAAAAAGTGATGGGGAGAATGGATCCAAGTTGGAAAACACTCTGCAAGAAATTATCCAGGAGAACTTCCCCAATCTAGCAAGGCAGGCCAACATTCAGATTCAGGAAATACAGAGAACTCCACAAAGATACTCCTTGAGAAGAACAACTCCAAGACACATAATTGTCAGATTCACCAAAGTTGAAATGAAGGAAAAAATGTTAAGGGCAGCCAGAGAGAAAGGTAGGGTTACCCACAACGGGAAGCCCAGCAAACTAACAGCTGATCTCTCGGCAGAAACTCTACAAGCCAGAAGAGAGTGAGGGCCAATATTCAACATTCTTAAAGAAAAGAATTTTCAACCCAGAATTTCATATCCAGCCAAACTAAGCTTCATAAGTGAAAGAGAAATAAAATACTTTACAGACAAGCAAATGCTGAGTGATTTTGTCACCACCAGGCCTACCCTAAAAGATCTCCTGAAGGAAGCACTAAACATGGAAAGGAACAACTGGTACCAGCCACTGCAAAAACATGCCAAATTGTAAAGACCATCAAGGCTAGGAAGAAACTGCATCAACTAACGAGGAAAATAACCAGCTAACATCATAATGACAGGATCAAATTCACACATAACAATATTAACTTTAAATGTAAATGGGCTAAATGCTCCAATAAAAAGACACAGACTGGCAAACTGGATAAGGAGTCAAGACCCATCAGTGTGCTGTATTCAGGAAACCCATCTCACGTGCAGAGACACATATGGACTCAAAATAAAGGGATGGAGGAAGATCTACCAAGGAAACGGAAAACAAAAAAAGGCAGGGGTTGCAATCCTAGTCTCTGATAAAATAGACTTTAAACCAAAAAAGATCAAAAGTGATAAAAAAAGGCCATTACATAATGGTAAAGGGATCAATTCAACAAGAAGAGCTAACTATCCTAAATATATATGCAACCAACACAGGAGCACCCAGATTCATAAAGCAATCCTGAGTGACCTACAAAGAGACTTAGACTCCCACACAATAATAATGGGAGATTTTAACACCCCACTGTCAACATTAGACAGATCAACGAGACAGAAAGTTAACAAGGATACCCAGGAATTGAACTCAACTCTGCACCAAGTGGACCTAATAGACATTTACAGAACTCTCCACCCCAAATCAACAGAATATACATTCTTTTCAGCACCACACCACACCTATTCCAAAATTGACCACATAGTTGGAAGTAAAGCTCTCCTCAGCAAATGTAAAAGAACAGAAATTTTAACAAACTGTCTCTCAGGCCAGAGTGCAATCAAGCTAGAACTCAGGATTAAGAAACTCACTCGAAACCGCTCAACTACATGGAAACTGAACAACCTGCTCCTGAATGACTTCTGGGTACATAACGAAATGAAGGCGGAAAGAAAGATGTTCTTTGAAACCAATGAGAACAAAGACACAACATACAAGAATCTCTGGGACACGTTCAAAGCAGTGTGTAGAGGGAAATTTATAGCACTAAATGCCCACAAGAGAAAGCAGGAAAGATCCAAAATTGACACCCTAACATCACAATTAAAAGAACTTGAAAAGCAAGAGCCAACACATTCAAAAGCTAGCAGAAGGTTAGAAATAACTAAAATCAGAGCAGAACTGAAGGAAATAGAGATACAAAAAATCCTTCAAAAAATTAATGAATCCAGGAGCTGGTTTTTTGAAAAGATCAACAAAATTGATAGACCGCTAGCAAGACTAATAAAGAAGAAAAGAGAGAAGGATCAAATAGACACAATAAAAAATGATAAAGGGGTTATCAACACTGATCCCACAGAAATATTATCTACCATCAGAGAATACTACAAACACCTCTATGCAAATAAACTAGAAAATCTAGAAGAAATGGATAAATTCCTCGACAAATACACCCTCCCAAGACTAAACCAGGAAGAAGTTGAATCTCTGAATAGACCAATAACAGGCTCTGAAATTGTGGCAATAATCAATAGCTTACCAACTAAAAAGAGTCCAGGACCTGATGGATTCACAGCCGAATTCTACCAGAGGTACAAGGAGGAACCGATACCATTCCTTCTGAAACTATTCCAATCAATAGTAAAAGAGGCAATCCTCCCTAACACATTTTATGAGGCCAGCATCATCCTGATACCAAAGCCTGGCAGAGACACAACCAAAAAAGAGAATTCCAGACCAATATCCTTGATGAACATTGATGCAAAAATCCTCAATAAAATACTGGCAAACCGAATCCAGCAGCACATCAAAAAGCTTATCCACCATGATCAAGTGGGCTTCATCCCTGGGATGCAAGGCTGGTTCAACATACGCAAATCAATAAATGTAATCCAGCATATAAACAGAACCAAAGACAAAAACCACATGATTATCTCAATAGATGCAGAAAATGCCTTTGGCAAAATTCAACAACGCTTCATGCTAAAATGTCTCAATAAATTAGGTATTCATGGGACGTATCTCAAAATAATAAGAGCTATCTATGACAAACCCACAGCCAATATCATACTGAATGGGCAACAACTGGAAGCATTCCCTTTGAAAACTGGCACAAGACAGAGATGCCCTCTCTCACCACTCCTATTCAACATAGTGTTGGAAGTTCTGGCCAGGGCAATCAGGCAGGAGAAGGAAATAAAGGGTATTCAATTAGGAAAAGAGGAAGTCAAACTGTCCCTGTTTGCAGATGACATGATTGTATATCTAGAAAACCCATTGTCTCAGCCCAAAATCTCCTTAAGCTGATAAGCAACTTCAGCAAAGTCTCAGGATACAAAATCAATGTACAAAAATCACAAGCATTCTTGTACACCAATAACAGACAAACAGAGAGCCAAATCATGAGTGAACTCCCATTCACAATTGCTTCAAAGAGAATAAAATACCTAGGAATCCAACTTACAAGGGACGTGAAGGACCTCTTCAAGGAGAACTACAAACCACTGCTCCATGAAATAAAAGAGGATACAGACAAATGGAAGAACATTCCATGCTCATGGGCTGGAAGAATCAATATCATGAAAATGGCCATACTGCCCAAGGTAATTTATAGATTCAATGCCATCCCCATCAAGCTACCAATGGCTTTCTTCACAGCATTGGAAAAAACTACTTTAAAGTTTATGTGGAACCAAAAAAGACCCCACATCACCAAGTCAATCCTAAGCCAAAAGAGCAAAGCTGGAGGCATCACGCTACCTGACTTCAAACTATACTACAAGGCTACAGTAACCAAAACAGCATGGTACTGGTACCAAAACAGAGACATAGATCAATGGAACAGAACAGAGCCCTCAGAAATAATGCCACATATCTACAACTATCTGATCTTTGACAAATCTGACAAAAACAAGCAATGGGGAAAGGATTCCCTATTTAATAAATGGTTCTGGGAAAACTGGCTAGCCATATGTAGAAAGCTGAAACTGGATCCCTTCCTTACTCCTTGTACAAAAATTAATTCAAGATGGATTAAAGACTTACATGTTATACCTAAAACCATAAAAACCCTAGAAGAAAACCTCGGCAATACCATTCAGGACATAGGTATGGGCAAGGACTTCATGTCTAAAACACCAAAAGCAATGGCAACAAAAGCCAAAATTGACAAATGGGATCTAATTAAACTAAAGAGCTTCTACACAGCAAAAGAAACTACCATCAGAGTGAACAGGCAACCTATAGAATGGGAGAAAATTTTCACAACCTACTCATCTGACAAAGGGCTAATATCCAGAATCTACAATGAACTCAAATTTACAAGAAGAAAACAAACAACCCCATCAAAAAGTAGGCAAAGGACATGAACAGACACTTCTGGAAAGAAGACATTTATGCAGCCAAAAAACACATGAAAAAATGCTCATCATCACTGGCCATCAGGTAAATGCAAATCAAAACCACAATGAGATACCATCTCACACCAGTTAGAATGGCCATCATTAAAAAGTCAGGAAACCACAGGTGCTGGAGAGGATGTGGAGAAATAGGAATACTTTTACACTGTTGGTGGGACTGTAAACTAGTTCAACCATTGTGGAAGTCAGTGTGGTGATTCCTCGGGGATCTAGAACTAGAAATACCATTTGACCCAGCCATCCCATTACTGGGTATATACCCAAAGGACTATAAATCATGCTGCTATAAAGACATGCACACGTATGTTTATTGCAGCACTATTCACAATAGCAAAGAGTTGGAACCAACCCAAATGTCCAACAACGATAGACTGGATTAAGAAAATGTGGCACATATACAGCATGGAATATTATGCAGCCATAAAAAAGGATGAGTTCATGTCCTTTGTAGGGACATGGATGAAACTGGAAACCATCATTCTCAGTAAACTATTGCAAGGACAAAAAACCAAACACCGTGTGTTCTCACTCATAGGTGGGAATTGAACAATGAGAACACATGGACACAGGAAGGGGAACGTCACACTCTGGGGACTGTTGTGGGGTGGGGGGATGGGGGAGGGACAGCATTAGGAGATATACCTAATGCTAAATGACGAGTTAATGGGTGCAGCACACCAACATGGCACATGGATGCATATGTAACAATCCTGCACATTGTGAACATGTACCCTAAAACCTAAAGTATAATAATAATAATTTTAAAAAAGCAATTATTCAGGCTCCTTTAGAGATGAGTGATCTACCAATCATTTAGTTTCGGTAACAGGAAAGATTTAATCTTTGATGACAACCAACAGATTGAATACTTTCTAATTTTAAAACAATACTATAGTAGCAACATTTTTGTATATACCAACCAAATTTATTTGTGGGATTTATCAAAAATAAGATGCATGACTCTTCATTTCCCTCCATTAGAGCTGGTAAAAGCCTTAGAGCTAATTCAGGGGCCCAAATTTGGTTCCACTTCATTAGTCTGCCTACCTCTAAGATAAAACACACTAAATTTTTTATTTTGTAGTGCTAAAGGAAATAGTCCCACCACTAGAGGACCCACAGCATTGAATTATTCATAAGCTTCTTATTTCAAAGACTATTATAGCTCAGGGTGCCTCTGGGACTCAGATACTTCATTAACAACTTGGATAGGGCTTCTGCACCTCAGCTATAGGGAAAAAAAAAAGGTGTATTTAAGTAGAGACAGTGAGTATTAATGCCAAACCAGGTTTACAGTTTCTGTAAAGGAAAGGAAGTATTTTGGTAACATCAAATGTAAATATTATGATGAACTGTTGTGTAAAACAATATTTCACGGCCTCTATTTATTTCAATTTTATCACATGTGTTTGGATAAATGTGAAATATGGAAATGCTTTGAAAGTTGGGCATTTAAGAGGTTCAAAATAAAAATAGAGTGAGAGAATGAAAAATATTGTTCCATGGGTTATTTGCTGTCGAGAGTAGGATTTCTTAAATCCTCATTTTCAGAACTGCCCTAGAACCAGCAATGTTCTAAGTGAAAGTCGTCCATAAGAAAAGTTAGTTTTACAAAAAGACATGTACTTTTGTGTTGACATCATTATATGCATATTTTCTCTGCCCTTGGCACATTCTTCCCTGCTTGGAGGTAATATTGCAGTGAGTGTGCTTACATTATGTCACTGGCCATGGGTGAGTCGATCGTTGTAAATTGATGTACGCCACTGAAAAATTTCTATTAACAGTCATTTTGGTTTAGTTCCTAGGTTTTCAGAGCTGGGTACAATCAAGGAACCCTTGTTTGTAGTTGGAGCATTGCTCAGATCTGATTAACTGAATAAGCTTAGGATCTGATTATTCTCAACATTAAGTATGTATGATATGCACTGATTCTCTAGAGTACAGACTACATTGAGCTATCTCTTGCTATGAAGTGACATTGCCCGTGCTCAACATGTTACATGATACGTAATTGTTTGCCCTGTTCTAAATAGTAGTTTCTATAGATGCAATGCCCAAAACACAGTATCGGTCTCTAAAAAGAGCAGAAATATATATTCACATTTATTCTGGACAGTTTAGGCAAAGTACATAGGTATAAATTTTACATTCACACGAAATAATCTTTCCTGTTCAGTCATAGGATCAGGAGAGTGAGTCTGAGACATGGCCTCACCCTAATTTACCTTAAAGTAGAAACATCTCTTTTAATATTCACCTGTGTGGTAAGTATAAGAGGGCAGAAATGGAAATGTGTGATCTTCTGTGACATACACCCCACAAAAAAAACTTTAGTCCCCCAAAGTGTGCATTTTCATGTCAATTACCATATTGGTGACATTTTAACAATGACAATAATGAGAATCAACTTTTATTGAGCACTTTACAGGCCAAACACTATCTTCTATCTCATTTACTCCTCATAACAATCTATGAGATAGATATGACTACTATCCCCCATTTTGTTGACGAGGAAACCAAGCTTCAAAGAGAGAAAATTAGTCTAAGGTGACATGACCTAAAAGGCCAGACCCAGCTTTGAACCCAGGTAGTCCAGCTCTAGAGGTCTTGTTTTAACTCCTATGTTAACTTTCAAGGTGGTCCCCCAGTCATCTGCACCTCTGATACTCACAGTCTTCTATGATCCCCCTCCACACAAGTCAAAGCCAGCCTGATGCACCTGTTGGATACGGTGGAAGAGATGCTGAGTGACTTCCAAGACTAGATTATAAAAGGCCTTGCCACTTCCACCTGGGTCTCCAGAATGTTTATCCTTGGAGATCTGAGCCACCGCATCCAAGTACCTCAAAGCCACCTTGGAGAGGGTCAAGATGGAGAAATAGAGAGAAGGCCTGAAACTACATGGAGAGAGATGCCTCTAGCAATTTAAGTCATCCAATCTGAGCAGAGACAAGTCACTCCCTGTGAGGCCCATCCAAATTGCAGATTTGTTGGCAAGCTAGTTGACTGTTGTTTGTATTAAGCCACTAAGTTTTGACATAATTTGTTACAAGGCAATAAATAACTAAAGCAACCACTGCAAAATACAGGCTCTTCCCACCCTCCCAGGATGTCTCTCTTTCTTCCTAGTCCTCAAACTATGAAGGTCTTCAAAACCTGTCTGTCCCACCCCAACTCACACATTCACAAATATACACACCCAACTGAGTGGAGGTGAAACTTGATGAAGCACCAAGCTTACCTGTAATCATAAATGTGGTAACAGTAACAAAAGAAAACTAGTATTTCGAATTAAATATTTATGCATACATGAAACATTTTCCTACTTCTTAAAAGACGTGTGCTCTCAATAATTTGATGGCTGATTTCTATAGGCCAATCAAAATTTTCTTTAAAAAATAGTTTTTAATTTTGAGCAAAAACATCCAAGTTTCTGCTAAAAGTACAAAAGTATTTTAAAAACTCTCAACGGTTTTATGTTCACATTAAAATATATTCAGATATGTTAAAAACCAACTTGCTTATACCAGCAGTAATCTACTCAGGTGATTTGATTAAATATATAAAAGACTTTCTTCATCTAGGTAGATTTCTAATATTGTAAACTCAAACTGATGGGTGAAATGGAACAGAAATCACATTAATACCACAAACATCCTACTTATAAAATGAGACAGACTGAAATAAAATTTTAATCAGGACTTCTGAGAGTCATTAGCCTGGAGGGAAAAGGAATCTTTGCTCACATAAACCATGAGTCCTGAACTTGTTTCATACTGCACTTTAAATTGTCAGACCTCTGAGTACTTTCTACTTTGCACTCAATTCAGTGGAAGCTTGCTGATGCCTTCAGCAATAGCTTTGGTGCTTTACTTTTTGTTGTTCTTGACAGAGAGCTTGGTTGTTCAGTCACAAAACTTTATTCCTTGTGAATCCTAGTGGCTCCCATTCTCCAGTGCAGCAGAGTGTGAGATGGAATTTGCCCTCCAGTGTTTTGCCTTCATAAATGACTCCTGCTTAAAGCTAGTTAGTCCCCTGACCATGTCACTAATACCTTCACACAATCTACCTTAAGGTCAAATCTCAGATCCATAATTCTGGATCCGAGAACATGTAGAACAAGTAGAAAATGGAAAAGCTGCTTGTGAGCAACTTGATTCACAAAGCCCCTGGGGGACCTCTAGGCTTCAAAGACCCACTTGTGAGCTTGAAGGGTTTTAATTCCTACCAATAGACAGAATATGTGACGGTGTTTTCCTGAACTTGCAATGTAACCACTGGGAAAAAAGAAAAGAAAAGAAAAAAGAAAAGAAAAGAAAAAAGAAAAGAAAAGAAAAGAAAAGAAAGAAGGAAGGAAGGAAGGAAGGAAGGAAGGAAGGAGGAAAGAAAGAAAGAAAGAAAGAAAGAAAGAAAGAAAGAAAGAAAGAAAGAAAGGGAAAGAAAGAAATTAAAGAAAAGGAAAGGAAAAGAAAGAAAGCAAGAATGAATAAAAGAGAGAGAGAGGAAGGAAGGAAGGAAGGAAGGAAGGAAGGAAGGAAGGAAGGAAGGAAGGAAATCAGCCTTTATCCCGAAAATTTAAACTGAGACTAACAAAACTTTCACATACATAATTGGCAGGGCTCAAAAGTCCTGGGTTTTCAGAATGGAGACCTCACCTATTTGCTCCTATGGAACTCATATCTACTAACATCTTTTTACCAGTCTAATTATGTATGCCAAGTTTTGTTCCAGAAAATGCAGCCACATGCATATATAATATGCAAATGTAACATGACATTTTAGTTATAAAAATGACAGAGGTTTTTAGTAATTCCTAAACAAAGCATATGAGCATTAAGTAATAAATACCATCACTGCAAATATATGTGTCTAGTTACTACATGAATTTTCTATATACATATATATTACACATTTTAATGAAACTTTATTACATTTTTTATCAACTCTGAAAAAGTGCTCACAAACCTGCTGAGAGCTTTGAATTTTTAGGAGATCTAAGCACGTAACCGCACAAGTACAGCCTAAGCAACGCCAGACAGCCTTGCAAAACATGATGACAATGAGACTCTGTGAGGGTCTACATCAGCATCTAGGCCAACAAGATCCCTACATAATTAATGTCCAAGCCTTCTGATAAAGTGACTTCACTTCACAACTACGATTTCTTCTCTCAAGTAGAAATCATTTCATTTTTTTTTGGCTTAACAAAAGCTAATAAGAGGGAATATAAGTAGGGTGGTGCAGGGTTTAAAACTATAAAATTGTACCGCATCATCCAAAATCCTTCTAACGAAGGTATCTAGGCCTGAGAAAGGTGAGAACTTCTGTAGCTAATCCTCTCTGTCTGAGACATAAATGGGTCTCCAGTTCTACCTGGTAGTGTTTCTTCAATATCTGCTACTTTCTCCCACAACACAAGGCTCAGGGACTAACTGGAAAACAGGAGGAGAAAGCAAGACTATAATTTTGGTATCTCAGTTGGCTCAGGGATCAAATTCAGAGTAAAAAGTTTAAAATTTTATACTCCTGTTTATAGCAGGCCCAAGCAAGAATATATTCACAATTCTGAACAAGTGCAACCCTCTGGTAACAAAAGAACATCAATCAATTCATAAAATGCTGTTCATTTCCATGTTTATCCAAAGGGGAAACAGTGAAGTATAAGACGGTCTATGATCTCAACTTTGTTAAGTAAAAATAAAACTTCTTTAAGGTAAGAAAATTACATGATGGCTAAATGAGAACACATAATTATTGACATCTTCTGAATAGGAGAGAAGACAGAAGACCCATTGGTTCTCACGGGTCCTTTTCTATTTCTACCCAATATTCTCCAAAGATTCAAAATTCTTTTTTTTTTTTTTTTTTGACAGAGTCTCACTCTGTGGCCCAGGCTGGAGTGCAGTGGCATGATCTCGGCTCATTGCAACCTCCACCTCCCAGGTTCAAGCAATTAGTGTGCCTTAGCCTCCTGGCATAGCTGGGATTACAGGTATACACCACCACACCTGGCTAATTTTTGTAATTTTAGTAGAGATGGGGTTTCACCATGTTGGCCAGGCTGGTCTCAAACTCCTGGCCTCAAGCAATCCTCCTCCTTTGGCCTCCCAAAGCGCTGGGATTACAGGCATGAGCCACCACACCCAGCCTAAAATTCTTGTTGTAACATCATCTTCATTCCTACACCAAATTTACAAAGAAAGGCTGAAACTTCCCAATCAGCTGTAGGACTGTTGCCCTTTCTCTCCACTGTCACATTCACTCAGATATTTAACAAATAGAGTATTTAACAAATGTCTTCTATGCATGAGACACTGAGCAAGAAATATAAGACAATTATCTCATCCTTTAAAGAAAGATTTTATAAAATGACAACTACCTGTCATATCAGAAAAACAAAAAGAATGATCACAGAGCAGGCAAGGTAAAAGTACAGGTGTGTTTTTCCCCAAAAGATGTATTCCTGAACTTTCCTTTAAATTCAAACATTTCCATCACTTTGATATACAGTCACAAAGCAAAAACTTATCAGCTGCCCATGTTCACATAAAACCTTTGAATTTAATTGCTTAGTACTCTGCAGAATCCTTATGTTCTTTTGGCAGTAGGGTTTGATTTCTCCCAAGCCATTCACCTATCCAATCACAGGCTCCTCCTGACAAAGGATAACTAATATGAGCCATTACGCTTTCTTGCAAGAAGGCCAAGGCCTAGAATAGCAACTTAGGCTGCCAGAGTATTACACAGTTACTGAGTATCTCAGCCAAGCCTCAAATGACTATCAATAGATTCCATCTTCAATGATACTTTGACCATGATACTTGCCTCCTTGGTTATGTACATTTAAGGCTTTATGATATGTATTGCAATTCAAGAAGATCAATTCCACCTCACCACAGCCATCTGACCCTACCTATGAATCTACTGACACCCCCGATTAAAACTGCTTTGATCAGGTCCCCACCCTGCAGCCAGAGTGAGTTTTTCGAAAGGTAACCAGTCTTGCCACTGTGGAACCTGATGATTCCTTGAAAAGCTCAACATGGCCGGGTGTGGTGGCTCACGCTTGTAATCCCAGCACTTTGGGAGCCCGAGGCAGGCAGATCACGAGGTCAGGTGTTTGAGACCAGCCTTATCAACATGGTGAAACCCTGTCGCTACTAAAAAAAAAAAATACAAAAATTAGCTGGGTGTGGTGGCATGCACCTGTAATCCCAGCTATTCAGGAGGCTGAGGCAGGAGAATCACTTGAACCCAGGAGGTGGAGGTTGCAGTGAGCCAAGATCGTGCCACTGCACTCCAGCCTGGTTGACAGAGCAAGACTCCATCTCAAAAAAAAAAAAAAAAAGGCTCAATATAGAGCTGATTTGATCATTACACATTGTATATTTCTATCAAAATATTACATGTGCCCCATAAATATATACAACTATTATGTATCCAAAATACTTTAAAATAAAAAAAAAAATTATAATACCAAATGTCAACATAGAATTGCCAAATAACCCAGCAATTCCACGCTTAGGTATGTACCAAAAAGAATTGAAAGCAGAAACTCAAATAGATATTTACATACGAATATTCTTTGTAGCTTTATTAGCAATACTCAGGAGGTGGAAAGAACTCAAGTGTCTATCAATGGATGAATTAATATGCAAAATATATTATATCTGTACAATTAAATTTTACTCTTCTGTCATAAAAAGAAATAAAATTCTGACATATGCTACAATATGGATAAACCTTGAAAACATTGTGCTAAGTGAAATAAGCTACACACAAAAGCACAAATATATGGTTCCATTTTTATGAAATACATCTGAAATAAGAAAATTTATAGAGACAGAAAATAGATTAGAGTTTAACAGGGTCTGGGAAGAGTAGGGGATAGGGATTTACCACTTTATGTGTAGAAATCTTTTGTTTGGGATTATAAAAATATTTCTAGAAATAGTGTACATAAAATGGTAACTTTCTTGTTATATACATTTTACTACTATTTTTAAAAATAAAATACCAAAAAAAAAACAAGTCTAAGTGACTGGTCTGATTAAGCTCCTTTCATTGAAGTAATTAGAATGAAGACCACAATGGCAGCATGGCCTAAGTGTTTTGCATAGTGTGGCCCTCATTGAGTACTGTGCCTCCTTCTACTCTCCATTCTTTCCACTCTGGCTTTCTCTCAGTCCCTTAGAAGCATTATGTTTCTTCTCTTGGCAGGGTCCTTGTGCACGCTATGTCCTCTGCCTGCATCATTCTTCCTTGTTATCTTCTCCTAGTTAACACCTATTTATTCACCCTTCAAATTTCAGCTCAATCCTTTTTTTTTTTTTTTAGGGAAGAGTTCCTAATCCAAATGACAATTCAAATCCTCTTATTCTACTCTCAATTTCTTTTTTTAAAAAAAATGTCCTTTATAGCACTTAATATATTGTATTTTAGATTTTTATTTATATGGTTTTTGGTAGCAAGCTTTCAAGATGGTGCCCAATGATCCATGCCTCCTTGGAGTGGCCCCCTTATGTACTCCCTTCCTACTTTGTTCCAGGATTGATTTGTGTGATAGAACATGGTAGAAGTTTGATATGTCACTTCTGAGATTTGGTTTTAAAAGTCTGCCAGTTTATTCTTGACCTCTCTCTCTCATCACTTTCTCTGAGGGAAGGTATATCATGAGCAACCATGGAGAGACACACATGGTGAGGGACTTAAGCTTCCTGCCAGCCGCCACATGTGTGAGCTTGGAAGTGCATAATCTAATCCTAGTCAAGTCTTCAGAAACTGCAGCCCTGGTCTACAGCTTGATTACATTCTCATAATAAACTCTGAATCAGAACCACTCAGCTAAGATATGCCCAGTTTCGTGACCCTCAGAAAGTGAATGAGATAATAGATGTTTGTTGTTTTAAGCTGGTAAGTTTGGGCATAATTTTTATATACCAATAAATAACTAATATGTGATTATTTAATATTCTCCCATCAAGTTCAAAGAAGGTAGAAACTGATCCTTATTATGCTTACCAGTTACATACCCAATGCCTACTGCAGTGTCTGACATATGGTAGACACTCAGTAGATATTTGTTTAAAGAATGAAAAATAACGAATGGATGACTCAACCCAAATGACCTACTGGAAAGGATGAGTAAAGCTTTCCTCATTACATGCCTAACGTTGCATTGAATGGAGAGGTCAGTTGGCAGCAAGCTCTGTTAACATAACCTCAAGTGTAAACTACACTTTATTCACAAGCACCTCAGGGAAGAAAAATCAGTACTCATATTTTCAGTTAACAGATCATGCAACTTGACAACAGAAAAATAATAAATTTCAATGTTTTTACATAGAAAAAAGAATAAGAAAGAGGAATTTTTGCACCCAACACAGAGCCATTCCTATATAAAAACTGAAATTCCTGCCAGCTATCAGAAGGCTGAAACAAATGAAAAGTGCAAGGTGAAAGTGAGGGACAAATTTATTTGGAAGAAATATACTTCCTGTCCATCACTGTGACTGACAGATTTCTCATGAAAATAGCTCAAATCCAATTGATGTATTAGTACTCTCTTACTGCATAATTTTAAATGATTTCCCAGGTCCAGGAATGACAGTTTAATGGACCAAGAAGAAAAAAAAAAGGTGGTAAAATTTAATAAAATAAAACCCAGAAAGCAAAGACTTTAGCATGAACTTGACATTGAGCCATTAGAAAAAGATGCCAAAGTTAGACACTGAAACATGATCACTTACTTTCCCTTGAAGAATGGTGTTTCTAGTTTGACAACAAAAGTCACAAACATTTAAACCACCTTCTCATCCAAGCAAGCAATGGATCTCTCCTGGCCTCTTCCATCGGACCAACTAACTCCTGGAACAGGTCTCAAACCAATGGAAAGTGAGAGCATACAACACGTGGATGAAGAAAGCAGAGAAAGGCATAAAACTTGAGGTTAGGAACATCTGAGCAAAATCACTGAGAGATGATCAATGTAGTGTTGGGACAGCAAGTTCAAACACATCCAAGGATTGTCAAATGGTAGAATGACTGGTACTTACGGGCAATAGTTGTGCTTTCCCTGCACAGACACTGATTTGACAATCAGATTTTCATAGACGAAAATTTTTGCTGTGCAGAGGCCCAAAGACTAGCAGCCAGATATATATGTTCCTCTCTGCCCCAAGTTGCTATATTCCCATTGCATGTCAATAGGAAAAATCAAGATGGGACAAGATTTGAAGCACAGAATGTAAGAGAGAGAGAGGATCTTACATCTTATTTACTTTTGCATCCACATTTTTAGAGGAAAAACACTGAGACACCCATTGCCAGTTCCCCAACGTTATTTCTCCAGTTCCCATTCTAATGAATGCCTATATCATTTGACTCTTCCTTTCTTTTTTATTTTTTATTTATTTATTTTTTATTATTATACTTTAGGTTTTAGGGTACATGTGCACAATGTGCAGGTTTGTTACATATGTATCCATGTGCCACGTTGGTTTGCTGCACCCATTAACTCATCATTTAGCATTAGGTATATCTCCTGATGCTGTCCCTCCCCCCTCCCCCCACCCCACAACAGTCCCCGGAGTGTGATGTTCCCCTTCCTGTGTCCACGAGTTCTCATTGTTCAATTCCCACCTATGAGTGAGAACATGCGGTGTTTGGTTTTTTGTCCTTGCGATAGTTTACTGAGAATGATGTTTTCCAGTTTCATCCATGTCCCTACAAAGGACATTAACTCATCAATTTTTATGGCTGTATAGTATTCCATGGTGTATATGTGCAACATTTTCTTAATCCAGTCTATCGTTGTTGGACATTTGGGTTGGTTCCAAGTCTTTGCTATTGTGAATAGTGCCACAATCAACATACGTGTGCATGTGTCTTTACAGCAGCATGATTTATAGTCCTCTGGGTATATACCCAGTAATGGGATGGCTGGGTCAAATGGTATTTCTAGTTCTAGATCCCTGAGGAATCGCCACACTGACTTCCACAATGGTTGAACTAGTTTACAGTCCCACCAACAGTGTAAAATTGTTCCACCACCCATCCCACACAAATACAATCTACCATCAGAGAATACTACAAACACCTCTACGCAAATAAACTAGAAAATCTAGAAGACATGGATAAATTCCTCGACAAATACACCCACCCAAGACTAAACCAGGAAGAAGTTGAATCTCTGAATAGACCAATAACAGGCTCTGAAATTGTGGCAATAATCAATAGTTTACCAACCAAAAAGAGTCCAGGACCTGATGGATTCACAGCCGAATTCTACCAGAGGTACAAGGAGGAACTGGTACCATTCCTTCTGAAACTATTCCAATCAATAGAAGAAGAGGGAATCCTCCCTAACACATTTTATGAGGCCAGCATCGTCCTGATACCAAAGCCTGGCAGAGACATAACCAAAAAAGAGAATCTCAGACCAATATCCTTGATGAACATTGATGCAAAAATCCTCAATAAAATACTGGCAAACCGAATCCAGCAGCACATCAAAAAGCTGACTCTTCCTTTCTAATTTGAAGGAAAGTAGAGACAGCTTTTGAAAAGTATAAAAAGTCCAGCTGAGGAATTCAGACACAAATCAGTGCGGAACTGAAAGCATTGACGGTTTTTAACAGGGATGTCTCAGCAATGGAGTAGGATTATTTAGAAAGCACTATGTAAGGTGGGCTAAAGAAATGTTTGAAAAGATGAATAGAGCAGTTAATCCTTGGGGGAAAGGGAAAGTAAGCCACAAAAATTAACTTGGGGCCACTTAAGTTATTGAAAGGATTTTTAGTAGGTCATAGAGTCCAACAGAATGTCAGAACCAAGCTTTGGAAAGGCTCTGATGCAAGGCAGTTCAGGAAAACCAGGTACACTGGACCCTCCCTTCGCAGTCAGCCAGTAGGAAGAATCAAGATCAATTATCTTCTTTCTTTGAGTTACTCTTCAGGGATCAAACTCCCAACAAAGCTTGGTTTGCATGTTTACTCCTTGTCCAGGAGAGGGAGGGCACCCTGACTGACAGTCCTCTCAAAACTTAAAGTGTCTCCCCCTTAACATTAAAAAGGAGATTGGATACTGGGCAGACAAACAAACAGCTGTCCACATGAGGACCAGCAAAGTAACTCTTTTCTTAACTCACTCCAGAAAGGATAGAAAATTACTGAGAAACCAGGTACAGGGTTACTGTCCAGCATGATTCCTGCTGTCCAGTTTTGATGCACCTAATGAGAGCAAACATCATCCTTAGCATTAGGTGCAAAGAAAGTATCTTATTTTCTCCTAAATCCCCACTTCATATGATTATATTACATTTATATGAACAGTCAAGTAATATGTATCCTGGTCCTCTTGTCTAGTGCTGTCACCTAGGCAGACCCCTGCCAGCCATCTCTATTACAAGACATTTCACTGTGCTGCTCAGCAGGGACACATAGTTCCTGTGCATTTCACTTGTCATCCCAGTGGCCATGACCAGAAAGAATGATCCTTTCATTTTCGCTTTTATTTTTTAAATTTTCTCCAGGTGATGGGATGGGACACTAGTGAGCCTGCCCAGGAATGAGCCTGCCCAGCGGATGAGACAGCAGAGGAACTCTGCAGAGATGTTACTTGGCCTTGTTTCCCTTTCATCTTCTGTTTTCTTTAAGAACAAGCTGGTTTGTGTAGTCCCAGCTACCCAGGAGGCTAAGGCAGGAGAATGGCGTGAACCCGGGAAGCGGAGCTGGCAGTGAGCCGACATCGCGCCACTGCACTCCAGCCTGGGCGACAGAGTGAGACTCCGTCTCAAAAATAAATTAATTAATTAATTAAAAAAAAAAGAACAAGCTGGTTTGTGGTAGAAACAAGAGAAAATGCTAAAAACACCTTTCCCCTCATTCATGGAAGAGACAGCATCCCTGTATGAGAGAAGGAACAAAGGTCCTCAAACCAAGCCAACATTTCTTCTAGAAACTACAGATCCCATGAGCCCCCAAAACACATTCACTAACGTCACATTACCCTATGTCTGTGCATTCCCCTGGAAAACGATCTCAAAAGATCAGGGGAAAACAAACTAACATTCTGTCTCGACTGACTATTGTAAAAAGAGATTTCATGCCAAAGTTTTCTTAGTATCTAAAAAGGTGTGTGTAAAAAAATGAATAAATAAATAAATACAGTGTTTGTGTGAAAATAGAATAAAGGAAAGAGAACAAGGTTTAGGTAAACCTTCTCTTTTGTTTTTTTTTTTTTTTTTTTCTTCCAGAGAAAGAGAGACACCCTGTGGATTTCAGAAGAACCCAACGTAGCTCAATTACTTCAATTTTCTAAAAAGAAAAAATATTATTGCTTAAGGAGAGTGTAGCAAAATAAAGCACAAAGATAGATAAAGAAGACATTAAAGTGTCCAGCACTGATAAACAAAAATCTATAGCTTCATGGTTTTGAGTAGAAATTCCTCAAAGAAAATTTTCCTTTACTGTGTAGCAAAATGACAGAGAACATGAGGAATTCCTACAGTTTTATACAGTTTGAAAGACAAAGACTGGAGAAAGTTAGAATTACAGTGAAGACCCATGTTCCCCTTCTTGATTTTGAGATGTCTCGTAGACCAACCTGGAAGCAGAGACACAGGTAAAGATTCATCAGGGAAAGTAATTCTGATTCATCAACTCCCCTTGTATCCGTGCCCTCGGGACTGGATGACAGGACCATTAGGGGACACAGTCAAGTAAGTGTACTTCCAATCATGTCCCAAGGAACAGATATTTTGATTTGATTTGAATCAGCACTGTAGAGAATAGAACCTGGTTTGAATCTGATCTCATCTGACACATACAAAGATGCAAGAGTAGAAAGCAATTTAGTCTGGAGCTCCCTCTAGTCGTGCCTGGGAAATAACTGCAGAGGGAGGGAGGGCAGCCTGGAGCCTGGAGGGGGAACTGAGCAGGCAGAGAAGAGGAACAGATTGTCTTCAATGCTGAACACGGTTGAAAATGAGCCATGTGCTTCCAGTGGAACTTGTTTTGGTATCTCATCTGCAGCTACCAAAGGCACTGAATGCTATGTGATTTAAACACTTCCCCAAAGGCCTGCAAAATAAGGGAATGTGCATATATGCTATGAGTTGCTGTCACAACCTTCAGAGGATTAATAGTATATGATGCTCTGCTAGGCTGGTCAGTTTCTCTTTTTATTCCTGCATGAGAGACTTGCTATCTATACCTAAAAAAACAGCCTGTAAATATAAAGCAAAGACAAACAACACCCAAACATGTGAATATAAACATTCTTACACTAGAGACCAAAGTGCAACATCACAAAAACATCGGACTAGGAAAACAGCCCAGTGTCTCCTTTCATAGATTTAAAAAAGAAAGCAAAGGGGACCAGAGAACTCATGTGGCTAGCCTAACATCAGACAGCAAGAAATGAAATTCGGGCCTCTGTTCTTTGTCTAATATGGTTTCCATTACAAAATGTGCCATGCCATTTGTCTTAGTCTGTTTTCTGTTGCTATGACAGAATAACACAGACTTAATAATGTATAAACAAAAGAAGTTTATTTAGTTTACTGTTCTGGAGGCTGGAACATCCAATAGTGTTTCACTAGCATCTTGTGAGGGCCTTCTTGCTGTGTCATAACATAGAAGAAATCATCACATGGCCGGGGGCAAGAGCCAGAGAGCCAGAGAGCACTTGCTCTTATAACAAAGCCACTCTTCAATAACAAACCCACTCCAGTGACAGCAACATTAATCCATTCATGCGGGCAGAGGGATTAAGTTTCCAACACATGAACTTATGGGGGACACATTTTGTGTCCAGATACAGAAAACCATTTTCTAAATCAAATATTACACAAGGTATTCTTTAAGTTTTTTACTATATGTGAAGAGTTACAATAAATTTTAAAAAATAAATAAATAAAAACTGTAACAGGCATACCAGAACTTATACATCCCAAGAGATCTTCTCTTTAAGTGGTTATCCCAGAAAGCCATTCTGAGGTTTGCTATGGTTCACAATTTGGGTGCGCCACTCTAGACACCATCACACAAGCCAAGACTGAGCCACGTAAGAAAACCATGCTCTTTACTTTAAATCATATATGTTGCATAAATCAGAGTCCTATCAGGAAAAACATGCAATACAGATGGCTCAAATGAAAAGATTTTAAGGAAAAGACAACAGAGAAGTATGGCCAGGGCTAAAGGAAAAAACAATAGATAATGAGCTACACAAAAACTAGAAGAGCTCCCAGGGCTGAGACTGGGAAGTCACTGGGTGACCTTAACAAGGGGAGGAAATAATGTTACTAAAATCCAGTGAGGGACGCAACCATGGAGACAGTCTCCTCAGGGAAACTATAGACCTGGAATGTCTTATAATGTCTACTAAAGCAGCATATCCCAACCTCACTCTCCTCCTGCCCTCCAATCTTCTGCCAGTGCTTCCCATGGGAAACCAGATGGCAAGGAAGCCTGGGTGATCCCATTCACAGGGGCCTAAATCATGGCAGAGATAGCTGCTTTAGAGGAACAAACACAGTAACCAGGACGCATATCACTTCTGACCCAAAATGACTTGATTTTTCACCTTCTCTATGATCCCAAATTACTGCTGCTCCCCAAAATCATACCTACTCCAGTTTATAGGAAGAAAACATATGTGTGCATGTGTCTTTATAGTGGAATGATTTATAATCCTTTGGATATATACCCAGTAATGGGATTGCTGGGTCAAATGGTATTTCTGGTTCTAGATCCTTGAGGAATGGCCACACTGTCTTCCACAATGGTTGAACTAATTTATACTTGTGCCAGCAGTGTAAAAGCTTTCCTATTTCTCCACATCCTCTCCAGCATCTGTTGTTTCCTGAATTTTTAATGATCACCATTCTAACTGGCATGAGATGGTATCTCATTGTGGTTTTGATTTGCATTTATCTAATGACCAGTGATGATGAGCATTTTTTCACATGTTTGTTGGCTGCATAAATGTCTTCTTTTGAGAAGTGTCTGTTCATATCCTTCACCCATTTTTTGATGGGGTTGTTTTTTTCTTGTAAATCTATTTGTGTTCTTTGTAGATTCTGGATGTTAGCCCTTTGTCAGATGGATAGATTGCAAAAATTTTCTCCCATTCTGTAGGTTGCCTGTTTACTCTAATGACAGTTTGTTTTGCTGTGCAGAAGCTCTTTAGTTTAATTAGATCCCATTTTCATATATATTAAGCCATATCTTGCATGAAGTGAACAAAAATATTTTCCTGATGGTCACAGTTCCAAATGAATAATCTATTTTTCTAGTTCTAAATGTATCAATTATAAATATTATACATAAAGTGCTTACATAATAACTATCATATAGTAAGTGCTTAATAACAACTTTTGTACTTTTGTTTATTATTGTGAACCAATGTATTGGAGTAAATCATTTCAAGGAAAATAAATTAGCACAGTCTGGTATGTGCTGCCCTTCCCCCCCATCTCCACCATATTTGGGCATTATCTCTGGAAGGTCATCCAACGCTGATCTGGCATCCTGGAATTAATCGGCACTGCTAGATTCTGCAATGCTGGAGAAACACATCATGTTAGACGAAGTGCTGGTCCTCAAAGATAAAGTGTGCTTTGGCCATAACTCATTTGTAATGGAACCAGTGGCAATGGAGTGTCATATAAAGAGCCCACCTTATGAAGGTATAAGAGGTGAAACACCTGATTTTGCTCCCATAAAGCATAAACTATAGCAGCAAACTTTTATAGACTACGGTGCAAATGGGTATAATAAGTTCATTGTCCCGTGGTGTCTGCTACATAATTGTGTTCATTCCCTTTGTGTATTTCAGTAATGAGAGTATAATTGTCAGTGCTTATAATACATATAATCTCATTACTGTCACTCCCATTAGTATTCTTTCACTTCAGCCTATACACAGTGTGCTCCACTTTCCCTCTCATTGAAATACATAAACACTTTTCCTCTCCTGCATGCAGATTTCAGTCTAATTCCTAACAGTTACCATAGCTAATCATTGAGACAACACTGCCTGCCTTGTTTTTAATATGTTTGATTTACTATTTTTGACACAATGCCAAGAAGTCAGCATTGCATTCATGTTGAATTGCCATGACCACATTCTTGCCTTTTTACGAGGACGGTTGAGACTTCATGTGGAGCAGAAACTAATTTAGACATGCAAAGAACCACAGTCTTGACAGTGACTGTGTTTGGAGAACTCCACTGCTACGCACAGCTATATCATGTCATAAGTTTCTCATCTATCAAAGGACAGATGTTGCCTCTGTTATTCTTCTGGATGCCTTCTACTTCCAATAATTCTTTTCATATGTAAAAGACTCAAATCAGTAAAACTTCTTGGACTTTTTTTTTTTCTTTTTTTTTGAGACAGAGTCTTGCTCTGTTGGCCAGGCTGGAGTGCAGTGGCCCTGCAGTGGCTCAATCTCGGCTCACTGCAAGCTCCGACTCCCAGGTTCATGCCATTCTCCTGCCTCAGCCTCCCAAGTAGCTGGGACTACAGGCACCCGCCACCATGCCTGGCTAATTTTTGTATTTTTAGTAGAGACGGGGTTTCACCTTGTTAGCCAAGATGGTCTCGATCTCCTCACCTCGTGATCTGCCTGCCTCGGCCTCCCAAAGTGCTGGGATTACAGGCGTGATCCACCGCACCCGACCTTTATTGGACATTTTTAAACTTCTTTATTTTCTCAAAGTAATATATATACACAGTTTTAAAAGTCAAACAGTATTAATAGACATATAAGAAGTAGCAAAGTTGTCTAACATTCCCCTATTAACCCCCAGCTCGTCACCAGATGCAATAACTTCAAATATTCTTAATTAGTTCCTCTGAAATTTACAGATCTTAAACTTCTATGTAAATTGCTGACTTTAAATGAATTTATTTTAGGCATGGCCTTTTGCCTTCCTAGTTGGTAGATGAAGGTGTATCTCTCTTCTGTCACCTTTCTGTGTCTCCTTCCCCAAATTCCAAATACAGTGATACTCCAATTTTCACTAAGTATGAATTTTTTCATGCATATTAGAGTTCTCAGTGCTTCTATGCTCTTGCTTTCTCAGGTTAGTTTAGTCAATTACCTCTTTCAGCCTATCTGCTTTTCAGATTTCAAATACTATGAATTTATGCCTCTTAAAAATATCTGTACAGGGGGTGTGGTGGCTCACACCTATAATCCCAGCACTTTGGGAGGCCGAGGCAGGTGGATCATGAGGTCAGGAGATCGAGACCATCCTGGCTAACACGGTGAAACTCCATCTCTACTAAAAATACAAAAAATTAGCCGGGCGTGGCGGCGGGCACCTGTAGTCCCAGCTACTCAGGAGGCTGAGGCAGGAGAATGGTGTGAACCCGGGAGGCGGAGCTTGCAGTGAGCCAAGATCGCGCCACTGCACTCCAGTCTGGGCGACAGAGTAAGACTCCGTCTCAAAAACAAACAAACAAAAAATAGCTGTATAGTAGTTCCTAGTATGTTTTTTGGAGAGAATGAAATTAGATACACATATTCAATTTGCCATCTTAATATGGAAACTCTTTAAATTTCTACCATCCTACCATAACACAGATCAGTTGCCGGGGTTAGAGAGTTAAGGCAGGGTTTCTGGAGTAGGTGCTCAAAGACAAGAGAAACATTTGATGATAGAGAAGAGAGGATAAAACACAACTGGAGAAATGACCAAGGAAGTCAAACAGATTAGAGTAGGTAGATGGGAGAGAAAAAGTAGGAGGCAGGGAATGATGTGAGATTGTAAAGTTGAATACATTGGTTACTCAAAGAATTTAAGTAAAAGGAGAAGCTGGAATTGAATTAATGAACAGGAGAAGATCATTGTAGACTTGTTCAATGGAATAGAAACTGATCCAACAGAGTGCTTAAGAGATGCTAATCTAAGTTACTTGAAAATTGCTTGAAACAGGGAACAGACCCAAAAAAGTTCAACTTAGATGTTATACTGTTGCGTACATTTTAATGGTGGACTATTTGACAGATATTGAAAGCTGAAAATCCAGAATTTTAAAAATAATTATTGATACCATCCTCCTACATCATCCTAAAATTTGTCTGCCACTCCTTTCTTTTACTTGCTAAATGTCTGTCTGGAATCTATTCATTTTCTTCTAAATCTACCACCAATACTGTGGTCCAGTTGAAAATCATTTCTAGCCTGAATTAACAAAATAATCTACTAACAGTTCTTCTTGAAATTATCTTAGTAATTATTTTGTGGGGCTTTTTTTTTTTTAATGTGCCTATGGCTTGCTTCTTCTAGTGATGAAGACGGGTAAAGTTTTGCTATTTTACTCCCTATTGTACTCCCACCGCCTAGAGCCAGTCGCTGGAATGTGATGAGTTCGATAATTATTTGTTGACAGATAGACTAAATAAAACATTCTTTCTTCCCTTCTTTCACTGAATCTTTCTCTTTTTCTATCAAAGCATAATCTTTATATTATTCTTAGAACCCATCATAATTGCGGCCGGATGCGGTGGCTCAAGCCTGTAATCCCAGCACTTTGGGAGGCCGAGGCAGGTGGATCACAAGGTCAGGCGATCGAGACCATCCTGGCTAACATGGTGAAACCCCATCTCTACTAAAAATACAAAAAATTAGCCGGGCGTAGTGGTGGGCGCCTATAGTCCCAGCTACTCGGGAGGCTGAGGCAGGAGAATGGCATGAACCCGGGAGGTGGAGCTTGCAGTGAGCCGAGATTGTGCCACTGTGCTCCAGTCTGGGCGACAGAGCAAGACTCCATCTCAAAAAAAGAACTTATCATAATTGCAATTTTCATTTTGTAGACTTTCATTTGAAAATAATTTCATATTGACCTAAAAGTAGCAAAATATTCAAAGAACTCCCATATATCTTTCAATCAGATTGCTCAATTGTTAAAACTTTCCACAATTGCATATAATTTTCTCTGTACATAAATATGTATAGTTATTTTCTAAACCACTTGAGTGTAAGTTACAAACGTGATTCCACATTACTGCTAAATGCATGTGTTCTTCCTACGAACAGAGAAATTTTCTTATATTACTATAATTAATGGATGAAAAATCAGGAAATTGGTATTAATATAACGTTATTTACAGATTTTATTTATATGTCACGAATTTTCCAATAATTTTCTTTATAGCAACAAGAAAATTATGATTCAAAACCCACCAAGGATCACATGTTATATCTCAGTGTCAAGTCCTTTTGTCTGTTTTGATCTGGAATAATTCCCCAATTTGTCTTTGTCTTTTGTGACCTTAATATTTTTGAAGACCACCAACCAGTTTGTTATGGTTAATTTTATGTACCAACTTGACTGGGCCACAGGATGCCCAGATATCTTAGTAGACATTATTTCAAGGGATGTCTCTGAGGATATTTCCAGAACAGGTTAGCATGTGAATTGGTGGACCAAGGAAAGCAGATGGCTCTCCACAATGTGGGTGGGCATCATCCAATCTGTTGAGTTCTTGAATAGAACAAAAAGATTGAGGAGGGTTGAATTTGTCTTCACTCCGCCTGGCTACTTGAACTAGGACATTGATTTTCTCTTTTCTTTGGCACTTCTGGTCCTCAGGCCTTCAGACTAGGACCAGAATCGGTATCATCGCCCCTCCAGCAATCAGGCCTTGGAACCACATCACAAGCTTTTCCAGATATCTGCTTACAGAGAGCAGATTATAGGACTTCTCAGCCTTCATAATCGTACGACCCAACCCCTTGTAATAAATCCCTTTCTCTGTGTGTGTACGTGTACATAAATGTATATCTATTATTAATTTCTAATACCATTTTCCAATAAAACATTGCCTAAAATAAGGACTTTAGTTTATAATAATATATCAAAATTCGTTTATTCATTATATAAACATACCATTCAAATATAAGGAGTCAAGAATGGGGAAACTGGGTGTAGGGTTCATGGGAACTCTCTACACTACCTTCACATTATTTCTGTAAATCTAAAACTTTTCTAAATACTAAAGTTTATTTTAAAAAGAAAACAACCAAGCAACAATACAAGTAATGCTCATGCAAAATTTCATATGTTTGGGGAAAATGTATAATTGATCATTAAAAGCATTGCAAAAATATCATATTTTTTATTCAGGGAATAAAATTCACCATACAGAAAAATTAAAAACTTTACAAATATTGCAATTAATCATGGGTAAGGACACAAAAATTAGAATTCATAGAGCCCCTGTTCAATCATCACCATAAGCCCTTTATCATCCTGACAAAGAGCAAATTCAAAGGAATGTTTCAGAGTTGACCCTACAGCAGAAACTCTGTCCCTTTAACCAAGCAACTTAAGATACTTTTCTACCATAAAAGTTTCTGCACAAGGAGATAGTCTCTTAGATAACCCTCTGTATCACCACATCACAACTGATTCTCACAGTAAGGGATATCAATGCACAAAATATAGAGCACAAGTGTCTGCTGGCATTGTTAATGTAGAAGAATTCTCAGCTTGGTTAGAATTCCTTCAAAGTATTTTTTAAATATATCCTCAAGGAAACAGAAGATAAAACTCAAGCCTTGGGAGCTGAAATAACTTTGTAAGTAACTTGGGAGCAGTAGTGTCAGAAGTCTTGAAGCCTTCAAAAGGAATATGGAGAGAGGAATAGTTGCTCAAACGCTGCAGATAATAGTGTGAAAACACTAAAGTGGGCATTTCAGCTTCTCACCCCTCGAGTTCTCTTCTCTGATAGCACTCTAAAATTATCAGGCCATGAGTGTCAAAGAAGTCATTCTGTAAATGGTAAATTCAATTTTAAGAAATAGAAAAGCTTCTGCAATACCTCTTCAAAGAGGAAGAAATAGCTATTAATGGGAAAAAACATGCTTAGGGGTTACTGCTGCTAAGTCAATGGTTTAAACTTGCATCATCAGCAACTTTAGATGGAATACTAGAAACTGAAAACAGTAGAAATCTGTGCCCTTTAAAGCACTGCTGCAAGATCTCTTACCATGTTGATTTCAATTTATAATTTAAGGAGGTACCGCTGAGTAGTGTATGGCTAGTCACCTCAAATCATACATTAATGCCAACTGAGGAACTTAAAAATCCTCATATTCTTGTCAAAATGCACTGAATTGGATACTAGAGATTTGTGAATTTCACTGTATGTAAATTTTACCTCAGGAAAAGAACTGCAAACAAATATTAAACTCTAGTTAAAAGAATCTCTTCTCATAATGGTTTTCAACAATCCTGAAACTACTTTTGGTGTCTTCCAGGCTTGAGCAAATGAATATGAAATTGTATCCTGTGGTACTGGATTGAATTTTTAAATATTGATATTAGCTCATAGCTTTTAATAAACATAGGTAGGTTAACAAATAAATAAATATCAATATATGTATATGGGTATACATGAATGGACACATACACATTTTCTAGTCCTTCTCAAACAAGGAACCTAGAAGCAATATATCTGCCAGTAGAAATAGCACTTAGAATCCAGATCTTCATTTTAAAATATTTTCTCCCCTTGAAGGAATCAGAAATTCTTGAAGAAACTGATTCCAGGGCTAGAGAAAGAGAAACATAAGAAATTTTATCTTACCAGAAACATTAAGACATAGGAATATGTCAAGAGGACACATAAGCCAGCTTGAAGGAGCTCATGCTAGCCAATTCAAAGACGAATTGATGCTAAAAACAAAATCCCTAAACAATAACAAAACTACTTATTACAGAATAATGCCGCTAATAAATAATGAAGAAATGATAAGGAAGAAAAGCATTGTTTTGTAATCTGTTTTATAATGGATTCATGCAGATATCACCCATGGATAAACCCCCTCTGGGTGAAAAGGTAGGGTGTGGGGGAGGAAGAGAAAATATTTGTACATTGTCATTTTAAACAGGCAGACTTACCACCTTCCAAAAGTTCACAAAACGTCCATCAAGTCTCCATTCAACTCAGTTCCTGTAGAATTAAAGTGATCACCTGCTATTCTACCTGACTAGTACAGGAAAGATAAATTCTTTCCCCAAAAAATTCACCTGGAGCCCCTAAAATTGTTTTCTATAGAATTGGAAGTATCTATCAAAAATTACTAAGCATGTCAAGAAACAATACCATTCAATAGAAAATCAAGAGAGAATAGAATGAAAGAGAACAGGACAGAATGGAATTGAATAGAATAATATAATAAATATAATAAAATAGAAATACAATAGAAACAGATCAACAGATGATTCAGATATTAGAAGTAATAAAAACTTTAAATAACTATATTAAAAATAAAATTATACAATGTTAGATAAAATAATGAACAATTTAACTAGAGGATCAGAATAAAAAATTAAATTGAAATTTTAGAATTGGAAAGTGTATCTAAAATTAAGAATTCAATAGAAAGATCTGGCAGAAGATTAGACATTAAAGAGGATAGGATCTATGAACCAAAAGAGAGTCAATAAGAAATATGCAAATAGAAGCAAAGAGAAACAAAATATTTAAAAAAATGAAATAATACTCTAAGTTTACAGAAAGAATTCTGATACGAAGAAAAACGAATCCTGTACACAATTGGTGAGAATATAAATTGGTACAGCCACTATGAAAAACAATATCAAGGTCCCTCAAAAACTTAAAAATAGAACTACCACAGGTTTCAGCAATCCAACTTCTAAGTGTACATCAAAAGGAAATGAAATCAGTATGTGGAAAACATTCACTGTCATGTTCATTGCAGTATTATTCACAGTAGCCATGATATGAAAACATTAATGTCCATGGATGATTGAATAAAGAAAATGTTGTATGCATTAATATATATCTGTAATATTCAGCAGTAAAAAAGAATAAAACGCTGGCATTTCCAACAAGATGGATAAATCTGTAGGATGTATGCTAAGAGGAATTAGATAGACACAGAAAGACTACTGCATGATCTTAGTTATATGTAAAATCTAAAAATAAAAATTGAACTCAGCAGCAGAGAATAGAATGGTAATTATCAGAGGCTGGGAAACTGAGAGTAGCAGGAAACGGAAGATGTTGGTCAAAGAGCACAGACTTTCAGTTATAAGATGAGTCAGTTCTGCAGTCCTAATATAAAGCATGGTGACTATAGTTAACAACGTCTTGTATACTTGAAATTTGCTGAGAGAGTTGGCCTCAAACATTCTCACTACACACAAAAAAAAGTAGGTAAAATGATGACTATGTTAGTTAGTTTGTATTCAAAAATAAAGATCATAAGAGACATGAAGGACAGAGAGATAATAACATGCTTAAGTGGAAAGGAGAGAGAGAATGGAAGAGAAGCAATATCTGAAAATATAATGGCTGATAACATTCCAAACCCTATAAAAATAAAAATCCACAGATCAAAATAAACTTTAGAAAATTCAAGCAAGTTAAATACAAAGAAAAACAAAGCTATATATATCATAGTAAAACTGTTGAAAATCTTAAAAAAAGAGAAAATCTTAAAAACAACCAGAGGGATAAAAAGGACATACCATCTTCAAAAGATGAAGCATATGTCCAGAAGTTGACTTCTCTAAAGGATACTAGAATCGATGAGATAATGCATGACATGTTTAAAGTGCTAATGGGTAGTAAATTCAAGTCTAGAATTCTATACCTGACAAAAGTATACCACAAAAAATGAAAAAAAATTTAAACAATAAAAGCAAGGAATTACAAGTAATACTAAAATTAGTTCCTCAAGCAGAAGACAAATGACCCCAAATAAACTAAGGCATAGTTCCAGGAAGTATTAAAGAGCAGAAAAAAGTAAAATATGTGGGTAAATATGAATGAAAATTGTATAAAACAATAATAGCAATGTCTTGTAGGGTTTAAAATACATATTATTATTAAAATGCATGTCATTAATAATCCAAAATTGGGAACAAAATAAATGATGTTGAAGTTTTCAAGTAATGTTCAATAACAGACAAAACAGCCAGAGAGAATATTAATGAGAAAATAAGACTTTGAACAACAATATAGACCAATTGGACCTAACAGACATATACAGAACACTCAACCCAAGAACAGCAGAATACACATTTTTCTCAAGTACACATGGAATATTCTCCAGAACAGACCATACAGTAGGCCACAAAAAACTCTTAATACATTTTAAAAGATTACAATTATACAAAGTATTTTTTCCCATCACAATAGAATGAAACTAAAAATTAATAGCAGAAGTAAAAGTGGAAAGTTCACAAATATGTAGAAATTAAACAACACATTCTTAGACAACCAGTGGGTCAAAGATCAAATAACAGAGAAAGGAAAATGAAAACGCAACATACCAAAATAGAAAGGATTCATTAAAGGCAGTGCAAAGATGGAAATTTATACCTCTAGACACTTCTTAAAAAAGAAGAAAGGTATTTCACAGAATTGGAAAAAACTACTTTAAAGTTCATATGGAACCAAAAAACAGCCCAAATAGCCAAGACAATCCTAAGCAAAAGGAACAAAGCTGGAGGCATCATGCTACCTGACTTCAAACTATACCACAAGGCTACAGTAACCAAAACAGCATGGTGCTGGCGCCAAAACAGATATATAGACCAACGGAACAGAACAGAGGCCTCAGAAATAACACCATACATCTACAACCATCTGATCTTTGACAAACCTGACAAAAACAAGAAATGGGGAAAGGATTCCCTATTTAACAAATGGTGCTAGGAAAACTGGCTAGCCATATGTAGAGAGGTGAAACTGGATCCCTTCCTTACACCTTATACAAAAATTAATTCAAGATGGATTAAAGACTTAAATGTAAGACCTAAAACCTTAAAAACCCTAGAAGAATACCTAGGCAATACCATTCAGTACATAGACATGGGCAAAGCCTTCATGACTAAAACACCTAAAGCAATGGCAACAAAAGCCAAAATAGACAAATGGGATCCAACTCTGCACAGCAAAAGAAACTGTCATCAGAGTGAACAGGCAACCTATACAATGGGAGAAAATTTTTGCAATCTACCCATCTGACAAAGGGCTAATATGCACAATCTACAAAGAACTTAAACAAATTTACAAGATAAAAACAAACAACCCCATCAAAAAACGGGCAAAGGATATGAACAGATACTTCTCAAAAGAAGACATCTATGCAGCCAAAAGACACATGAAAAAATGCTCATCATCACTGGCCATCAGAGAAATGCAAATCAAAACCACAATGAGATACCATCTCACGCGAGGTAGAATGGTGATCATTAACAAGTCAGGTAACAACAGATGCTGGAGAGGATGTGGAGAAATAGGAATGCTTTTACACTGTCGGTGGGAGTGTAAATTAGTTCAACCATTGTGGAAGACAGTATGGTAATTCCTCAAGGATCTAGAACTAGAAATACCATTTGATTCAGAAATCCCATTACTGGGTATACACACAAAGGATTATAAATCATGCTTCTATAAAGACACATGCACATGTATGTTTATTGCAGCACTATTCACAATAGCGAAGAATTGGAACCAACCCAAATGTCCATCAATGATAGACTGGATTAAGAAAATGTGGCACATACACACCATGGAATACTATACAGCCACAAAAAGGATGAGTTCATGTCCTTTGCAAGGACATGGATGAAGCTGGAAACCATCACTCTCAGCAAACTATTACAAGGACAGAAAACCAAACACCCCATGTTCTTGCTCATAGGTGGGAAATTAACAATGAGAACATGTGGACACAGGGTGGGGAACATCACATACTAGGGCCTGTCAGGGGGTGGAAGGTTGGAGGAGGGATACCATTAGGAGAAATATCTAATGTAAATGATGAGTTGATGGGTGCAGCAAACCAACATGGCACATGTATACCCATGTAACAAACCTGCATGTTGTGCACATGTGCCCTAGACCTTAAAGTAAAATAAAAACTAAATAAATAATAAAAATTTAAAAAAAGAAGAAAGGTCTCAAATCAACTACCTAACGTAACACCTTAAAGAACTAGAACAATAAGAAAGAAAGAACACAAAGCTACTAGAAGAAAATAATAGAGACACATGAAACAGAGAATAGAGAAACAATAGAGTGTAAGAGTTAAAGAAAGAGGAAAGAAACACGAAAAGCAGCTCAACAGTCAAAGACAGGTTTATTTTGGAGAATAAACCTGAGAGGAGCTTCTGGCCGATTTTGGTCGGGAGCATTCTCTCTTACAGACTAAGAGTGTTTAAGGGTTCATGGTGGGAGAACTTATCACAGGTTCAGAATGTCTGTGTGTGGAGGAGAAGTTTATTGGAGGGTTGGAATATCTTTGGTCGGAGGGGAAATTATCTTGGGACTGGCATGTCCCCGGTTGGAGGGGTGGTTATCTTGGGGCTGTCATGTCTCTGCCTGGAGAGGGGCTTATCTCAGAGGTAGAATGTTTCTGGTCAGAGGTGTTATTTGTTGTTTATGGTCATGCTGAAATTAGCCATTAGACTGATGTTTTAGGGGCTGGACTTAGGCGGTTTTTAATCAAGGGGAACTTAAAATGGCAGTGCTTGTCTATATGGCGGTGCTCCTGCTCTATCATAGAGAAAATCAACAAATCTGAAAGTTGGTTCTTTAAAAAGATTGACCAAAAAAATGGACAAACCTGTAGCTAGATTGACTAAGAAGAAAAAACAGAAGAGGCAAATAACTAAAATCAGACATGAAAGAGAGAAGGTGACTACTGATTTTACATTAATATAAAGGATTATAAAAGATTACTATGAATAACTATATGGCAACAAATTGTATAACCTAGATGAAATGGACAAATTTCTAGAAATATAACCTATCAAGACTGAATCATGAAAGAAATAAAAAAACAGAAACTATAAAACATTCCTGAAAGTAATGTTTTAAAACATAAATAAGTAAAAAGACATCCCATGGTCATGGATTGGAGGACTTAATATTGCTTAAATGTCAATACTGCCAAAAGAAATCTACAGATTCAGTGCAAAAACCTAACAAAATCCCAATGATGCTTTTTGCAGAAATAAAAAAATCCCATCCTAAAACTCATGAAATCATAAGGAAACCCAAATAGCCAAACAATCTTGAAAACAAAGAACACAGTTGGAGTACTCATACTTCCTAATTTCAAAACTTGGCACAAAGCTACAGTACTAGGAAACTAACATACTTCTTTCAATTGTCAATAGAATTAGCCAAAAAAAGACAATAATACAGAAGATTTGAAAAACATGATCACAAAATTAGCCAAACTGACATAAAAAGTGAACATAAAATATGTAGCAAAATTGACCATATGCTCGACATGGGCAAGCCTCAAAAATATCAAAGAATTGAAATTTGTCAGAGTATTTTCTCCAACCATGGTGAAAATAAGCTAGGAATCAGTAACATAGATATAACTAGAAAATCTCCAACTGCTTGGCAATTAAGCAGTACACTTATGAATAACCCCTGGGTGAAATAAAGAAATCAAAACAGAAATTGGAAAATGTTTTTAATAGAATGATGATAAAACATGAAAATTCAGGTGCATATAAGTAAGTTTGCAATTTTAAATGTATGTATTAAAATGGAAGAATGCCCCCTTCACCCCAAAAAGGTGAGCCAAGTTTCAATCTCAAGAAGACAGAGAAACAAAATAGAAAATCAAATCAATACCCCACTGATTATAAATTTCAAAGAGAAAAGGTGCTTTTACAATGGAGAGATTTGTCAGGCACCACCTGAACCAAGTGACAGAATAAACCAGTATTGTACAACACCTGATTTGAAGCAGTAGAAAGTTTATAACATTGCCAAAATCAATTCTTGCCAAAAGTATTTTTTCTGAATCTAAAAATTAGGAAAACATTCCAGAGGTTGGAATATTTTACTACAAAACTTGGATTTTTAAAAAATATCTAAGTCATAAAAATATTTAAAAATAAAATAGTGAGTGAAATGTTCTAGACTGGGGTCAGAAAACTATTCAATGAAAACCAAATTCAAGGTGTGATCCCTGATTGGGTCCTGAATTTACAAAACAACTAAGTAATAAAATAAAGTACATTTTGGAAATTTGAAAATGGACAGTATGTCATATATAAAATAAGCATTTTATCATCGTTAGGTATCTTGGGCATCAAAATAATATCATGGTTGTGGAACAGGATCTCTTTCTTCTATATAAATGCATGCTGAAGATTCAAAAGTAAAGTGTCATGATGTCTACCACTTACTTCTAAACGAAACAAATAGAAGTAAAAGAGTTAAATACATATTTGTGTATGAGTACAATCATCCCTTGACATCCCCTTGACAAGCAGGATTGATTCCAGGATTCCTGCAAATACCAAATTTCTCTGAAGCTCAAGTTCCTTATGTAAAACGGCATAGCATTTTCATATAACCTATGCACATCCTCCCATATACTTTAAATTATTCCTGGATTATTATAGTACCTAAAACAATATAAATGCTATGTAAATAAATGTGTTTTAAATTTTTATTAGTTGTTATTGTTCTATTGTTATTTTTTTCAAATATTTTTGAGCCAAGTTTGGTTGAATCCTCAAATGAGGAACCTGCAGATAGCGGGCCAAACGTGTGTGTGTGTGTGTGTGTGTGTGTGTGTGTGTGTGTGTATAGAGAGGGTGCTAGGGAAGGGAGAAAGGAGTGAAGATTAAGTAAATGATGCCAAATATTATTACTTGATAGCTTTAGGTGAAGGAATTAGCATTTATTGTATTATTCTTTCAAATTTACTGTGGGTTTAAAATTTCCAAGAAAAAATGTTAGAAAAAAATAAATAATATAAAATACCACGTTCAGACCTTACTCCAGAATTCTGAATCCACTAGCCTGTTGTGAAACCCTAAACATCATACTTGTTAACGGTAAAAATTTAAGGTGTACAATATGATGTTCTGATAGACATATGCATAGTGAAATATTTGCTACAGATAATCAATTTAACATATCTATAATCTCACATAGAACCTTTTTTTGTGGGAGGAGTACTGAAAATCTACATTCTCAAGCAATTTCTAGTATACAATACAATATTATTAACTATGGTCCTCATATCGTACATCAGATTTCTAGATTTATTCATCCTACATAACTGCTATTTTACTATTTTCTAATATGAGTTCCGGGAAGGAAATCACTAATGCAGGATAAAGAAAAGGTATATCAGGGTCAGAGAGATTTAAGTTGTTTCTGTCACTCATCTTCTGCAACCTTTCTCTAAGCCTTATTTTCTCTGTCTGTAAAGTGTAAATAATACTACCAGTGGCATAGAGTGTTATTATTAAATTAGATTATTCCTGAAGATTACAAAAACAGCACAAAACATATTGCTTTTTCTAACATTGTCCCTACCTATTTGAGCAGGTTGTTACAATATGAAAGGCAAGTGAGCAATGAACTAAGAAAAATGTGACAACCAAGAATGAGCTACAACAAGGAGAGATGGCCTGGCAACACATGACAATTACAATCTCTTGTCAGTGACTTGCTGTTAAAACTGCCAATAATGAAATCAACATTTCCAAAGGTTAGGGCTACTGCATTTTTTTTGCCTTGTCCACATTGCATATGTTCTATCAATTACCTATTACTCTAATTTATATTTTAAAGCTTTTTACTCTTCCTGGCATAACCTATAGTTTTATTCTCATAGATATTAAAATGTATAACAAAATTTTAAATGTTCAATGTATCTAAATATATCTCATAAACTCTTGCAGTATGTGTACAACCTGATTATTTGTGTCCTGTTAAGAAACTGGAAAAAAAAATGTTAGTCACCATGATCCTTTGCTTCCTATAGCATGAAGTTTCAATTGCTTTTGATTTTGCTCACTCATGGTTATTCAGTCTTATTGGGTAGCAACCAGTATCTAAAGCCATATTCTTGAAAGTCATCATTAAGATCATAGGATATTTTTAATAAGCAAGTGAAATGTGCCCTGCAGCAAAACAGGAGACAACCAATCCACACACAGTCATTAATTAAAAGAAAAGTCATTGTTACTAGAGTACTAGTGAAAAAAGTCAATCCATTTAAACCAGAAGTTAAGTACTCTGCCTTCAGGTTCATACAAATAGACAAACAACTTTAGGTTTTATAACATCATATATTCATCCATCCATCCATTTGTTTATTTATCTACATTTACATATATATACATATATGGGTGATACCAGAGGAGGGCAGGGAAGTGCTGGGTAGAGAAAGCGGAGTCCCTGGTGAGGGCTCCACCCTCGGGCCTATGACCAAAGACCTAAGTGAGGACAGGCACTCCAGTTTTCCCGCCCAAATGTTCCATTTTTCAAGACCACTCTGGCCCGCTGCATCTCCCATCCTGTGCCTAAAAAAACTCCGCGACCCTAGCAGATACAGACACAAGTGGCTGGATGTCAAGAGGAACACACCGGCAGAAGAACACACGACAGACGCCAGCAGGTCATCAACAGCAGAACGATGGACAACGTGGAATTCAGCCAGGGGCAGTCAGAAGAACAGACTCCGGGAGAGAACCACGTTCCCACTCCATCCCCCTTCTGGCTCCCATCCATCTGCTGAGAGCTATTTCCACCACTCAATAAAACCTTGCACTCATTCTCCAAGCCCACGTGTGGTCCAACTTTTCCACTACACTAGGGTAAGAACCCGGGATACAGAAAGCCCTCTGTCCTTGAGATAAAGCAGAGGGTCTAAATGAGCTGATTAACACAAGCCGCCTGCAGACAGGAAAGCTGAAAGAGCATACTGTCACACATGCCCACTGGGCCTTCGGGAGCTGTAAATACTCAACCCTAGAGGCTGCCATGGGTTCAGAGCCACAAAACGCTCCCCATGACCTGCCCATCTGCAGGCTCCCACTAGGAGTTTGAGCAGCAGGGCACCAAAGAAGCGAAGAAGCCAGCCACACCCTTGTCACACGCTTTGCGAGGGGGACAAGAGAACTTTTACCGTTTTATGGGTGTGTGTGTGTATATGTGTGTGTATTTATTCATTCAATCATTTATCTGTTCACTTATTTATCCATTTATTCATTAAGCTATTTAGTCCTTCAATTATTCGTATAATATTGTGGTCAAAAAATATTTATTGAATCTTTACTATGGGCCACTTAATTTTTCTAGAAGCTGTGATAAAGAATTAAAACAGACTATTATCTCTGCCTTCTTGGAGCTTACCTCTACAAGGAAAGACAAACAATAAACAACAATCATCAAAAAATAATATATATGTAAAATATATAGCAAATTAATTAAAGATTAATACAAAAGAGGGGAAAAAAAGAAAGTAAGAAAGTGGAATAGCAAATGTTATATCAGCTGAAGGTGGTAAAAATTTAGTTAGGTAACCAGAGAAGTCTCACTGAAAAGGTGACTTTTGAGATAACTTTTAAATCAAGGACTAAAAAAAAAAAGGTAGGCAAATTAAAAATACACACAAATGCTTATATGTATCCACATACATATACTCATACACACACATGCATATATGTGTGTATACATATATACATTCAATGTATCCCTCCTCATTAAGAACATGTTTCTACAGAAAAAAAAAAAATGTCAGCTGACTTAAACAGTGCTTACTGATATTGTTGACTTGGATTCTGGGACAGGCCCTTTATCCTAAAGGGTACCAGTAAGAGTTTGTGGACTGGCACTGACCACACATCAAGTAACACTGACTAAAGGCACTGGAGGTCAAAGTAAGATTCAAGGTCTTCACATTGAGACAAACGGCAGACAACTGAAGGGTTTGGGGCAGAGGAGTGACATGATCTAACATATCTCTTAGAAGTTTCACTTTTACTTTGAAAATCTGTATTTCCTGAGATTCAAAAAAAAGGGGGGGTTTGGCGGGGGTAGTCTTTGTGCCACCACCATCCCTTCCTAGCATATCACATTAACTGGAAACACTTCCTCCTATTCAAGGAGCACAGGATTCTGAAGCAGGTGTCATATTTCAAAGCCCAGCTTCCTGTGCATAGACAAGTCTGGTTGAGAAACTGAAAAATAATTGAACCATCTCAAATCCCTAGCATCCAAATGTCACTTGGATTGAATTATCTGCCTCTCTCAACTACACTATCTCTGCATCTCATTTCCATCTGCTCTGTTCTATTTGCAAGGAACTGCATCTGAAACCAACTGTAGGCATCTCTGGCTTTGAAAACTAGCCTGCCATCTAGAAAAGTGGAGTTAATTACTTATATGAAGTGACTGAAGAACCAAGGGAATGTACTTTTGATGGTGCTAATATATCAGCTTTATTGGAACAGGGTTTTGTTGGTCCCTTGATGAGATACTGTATAATACACGAAAGGCAAATTTCAAGCTTAGAAATGTCAAAACCGCAGCCCACCAAAGGAGCTGTGACATCTTAATGAGCTATTTGGGGAAGTTTGTGGCTCTGGCAGGATGATGGACTGCATTTGTGTTTGATGTTTAATTCTCCAAGCTCAAAATAGGGATCTGACTCTTTGTGTAGTTTGTAATTCGTAATACTTTTTTACATTTAAAAAAACCCAAAATCAAAACAGCGTTTCTTCATTTGGGCTCAGCTCCGCTTTTACTCTTATCCTCCAGCTAACCAGCAGTAACAATGCTTCCCAGGAAACTACATCATGGCTGCCTACCTACCAGTTAAATGTTGAATTCACCTATTATCTGAAAAAGTGTGGTCTACAAGGAACATACAGCCAGTTCCAACTTCTGCCTCTTCTGTTCCCCATCTACTGAAAGTAAGTATTTATAAAAATCATTCCTTAGAATGGTTAATAGAATGAAGCTTCTCTGGATTTTAGAGAAAAGAAAAAGACCAACCTTTGTCAGGTGATCCATGGTAGACAGACTATATCTCACCCCACCTCTTGAAGATCCCTACATCCTTATCTATACCTGGAACTTAAGAATATAGTTACATTATATGGCAAGAGGGACGTTGTCGATGGAATCAAAGTTACAGGTCTTAAATTAGGAATGTTATCCTGAATTATTCCAGGGAGCTCAATGTAGTCACGTGGCCCTTTCAAAGTGAGAAGAGTCAGCTAGAAAAAATAAAAAAATAAAAAAAGCACTGACAGAAAAAGACCAAAAAGAGGCTGGAGAGACTGGACACTCGGAGGAGCTTGACCCGCCATTGCTGGCTTTGAGGATAGAGGAAAGAGGTCACAGGCCAAGGTGTTAAGGCATCCTCCAAAAGTGGGGTCCACCCACAGCTGCCAATAGAAAAACAGGGACCTCTTTCCCATAACCAAAGGGAATTGAATTCTCCCAATAACCCGAGTAGGAAACAGATTCTTTCTGAGAGCCTCTAAAAGACAGCACTGCCTATGCTTTAATTTTAGCCCTGTGAGACCTGTTAGACTTCACCAACAGAACTATGAGATGATAAATTTATGTTATATTAAGCCACAAAATTTGTGGTATCTTGTTATGGCAGCAATAGAAAACTAATCCAGGGCCTACAAAGAGGCAAATTCTTGGATGGAAGGCATTCACTGAACTTTTGAACAGTATGGAAACGAAAACGTAAAAAACCATGATGGAGTTGCATCCTCTGTGCATTTTCCTTTTACCAACTCAACTACTTAATTATGCAAGCACTGGCCCAGGGGCAGACAGAGAAAGAGAACAATTTCTATAGTTGTGGTCTTGGGACACCACCATGCCACTTAATGGGCACACACCCTCAGGGAACCTGAATCTGGCGCTCATGAGCGACTCCCAGGCCGTATGTAACTCCTATTGTATGAGCATCTTGTTACACTGAGTGTGGTGTAGGAATATGACCTCAGCATTAAAAGACACATTTTCCAGAAAAAACTATGGCCCTCAAGTATAAGCCAACATCATCTGCTGGCAATCAGATAAAGAAAATATGACTCATCCCAATACTTAAGAAAAAGACAGCTACCTTGAGCTACACATTGCTTATATTGTTTTATAACAAAATGCCTGCTAAAAATCTTCAAAAGGTAAGTCAAATAAATTTTTGCCTTCAAATCTAATCTCAACTAAAAGTGATTCCACTCTGAAGATAAATGGTCAGGGAGAACAGTATCTCTTATTTACAGAAATCTTCAACAACAAACAGCAAACATTAGTTTAAGAAAAATTCAATTATTCCTGTTAAAGTCTAATAGAGATACATCTGATAGATTCACCAGCTGCCAAGAATGAATCTTGACCTGAGATCTCTTTCAAACACACCCACAGCCAAGCTGCTAGGGTCCCAGGACTGACTACTGAGTGCCCTTCCCAGAGTTGGCCAGGGGCAGCTCTGTGACATCTCCCATGCTCAAGTTTGAACCTTTGCTACTCCACTCAGTGACACTTTTCTAACACCAAACCACTCAGTTGCCCAAAATGGCCCCACTAAGTTGTGAGCTGATAAAGATTTACTAATAGGAAAATTTCAAGGAAGAAAAAAGGCTCTAAAATGCAAAGGAGTGTTCTTTTTCAACTGTGAAATCTCAGACACTCTGACAAACAGGAGGAATATTTTAGAACACAGTAGTTTCTGAACACTACAAATCATGTCATGTAATCAGGATGCTTTGCTTGGAGGTATGAAATCACATTGATCATGGAAACGATCTCAAAGACATTGAAAAGATATTCTGACGTGATCCCTTTAATGATTTTACCTACAGGTCCTATCATTTCCATTCTTTAATTTCTTCACTATTTACATATTCAACAAATATGTAATGAGTACTTGTCAAGCACCGGTTCAAGCACTGTGGATTTAGCCATACAATGTATGGCATGGTGAGAATTTTTGACTAGAAATGTGTCTTCTCATTTCCCCATGTTTAAAATCAAACAATGTTTAACATGCCTTTTAATGGCCTCTCTATTTCTCCATTGAGTTGCTTACGTGTCTAACTAAACTTTTCTTTATTTTTTTTATTTCTTCTAAAAAATAAAAGGGATACATGTGCAGAACCTGCAGGTTTGTTACATAGATATACATGTGCCATGGTGGTTTGCTGCACCTATTGACCTATACTCTAAGTTCCCTCCCCTCACCCCCCAACATCCAACACGCCCTGGTGTGTGTCGTTCCCCTCTCTGTGTCCATGTGTTCTCATTTTTCAATCCATGCCCCCACCCCAGTAATCCCCAATTACTATTATTCTCATGTTTATATCTATATATACTCAATGTTTAGTTCCCACTTATAAGGGAGAACCTGTGACATTTGGCTTTCTGTTTCTGCATTAGTCTGCTTAGGATTATGGCCTCCAGCTTCATCCATGTTGCTGCAAAGGATGTAATTTCATTCTTTGTTATGGCTCTGTAGTATTCTATAGTGTATACATAATTATGTACCACCTTTTCTTTTTCTAATCTTTATCTAATCCACCACTGATGGACACCTAGGTTGATTCTATGTCTTTGCTATCCACCACACAATGAACACAGTGAGATACCATCTACACCAGTCCGAATGGCTATTACTGGAAAGTAAAAACAGCAACAGTTGTTGGTAAGGCTGCGGAGAAAAGGGAATGCTTATACACTGTTAGGTTGGTGGGAATGTAAATTAAGTCAGCCACTGTGGAAAGCAATTTGGAGATTTCTCAAAGAACTTAAAATGGAGCTACCATTTAACCCAGCAACCCATTGCTGGCTACATACCCAAAGGAATATAAATCATTCTACCAAACAGACACATGTACTCATATGGTCTAATTTTTATAATCTGAAATAAATAGCCAAAGAAGAGAATGTCTAAGCATTAAAAAAAATGAATTGTTGTGAAGTACTTACCATAGTCAAGCATCCATTCAGGAGTTCATGGTCATACATCAAAGCATATGACAGAGTCCTTTTATTTAAAAATATATTTAGTACCACAAGATATGCACCTTCGAAATGGAACACAGGAACATGTAGGAAACAATTACATTGAAACAAGCAAATGCAGAGCCTATACAAAATAAATGCTAGTTCAGAGAAAATTTCTCAGGGAGGTTGGCACATGATCTCCATCTTCATAATGGTTAAAATAGGGCTGGCTAGAAATGCATGTGCAGGAAATTCTAGGAGGGAGACTAACATGAGAAAAGTAAGCTGGGAGGCAGGAAAACTTAATGTGCATTTGGGAATAATGAATTGGCTGTATAAATAACTGGCCTGTGTTATTTATTCAATGTGCATATTTTCCAAATTTGAGCAAAGAAGGTTTATGTTGGAAGTGTTGGCTAGAAGCAAACTCTGCTTCCTCTCCTTTGATATCTGTTGCCCTCATCACACTGAATCCACAGGTGAACTCTTCCACCTCACATCTTCTCCAATAAAGAACAAATTTTCCTCCCTCAACCTGAAGGGCTTTGCCTTTATTACCTAAAGCCATACAGACATCACAAGCTTTCTGTAGATCTAATGAAACCACATTTTACACTCGGATGCACCTTGTTTTTAATGTATGTGAATAATTTATATGTGGAATTTGTACTATCCTTTTGTCATTCTGGGTTATTTTTTTTTTCAGTCAAGTGATACCAAAGGAAATATCATCAAGGCTAGGTTGGGATGTTGACAGGCCCTCCTAAATTGTAAGAATCTTAACTGCTGCTATCATCAAGACAGACAGTTCTTGGTTGCCTGACCTACCAAAGAGTCACTGCAGTCTCTATGGATTTAGAAATAGTCACTTTTGCCTTCTTTCCTGGGAAAAATGCACACTGAAATTATTCAAAAATCAGTTAACAAACTGCCTTAGATCCCAAGCATCATGATCCTTAAGTCAAAAAGCTGACTCAAGGGCCAGCTCATACCTTTGGACATCTTTGCTTAAAGCCAACAAACATTAAAGTCTGGAGTGGTGTTCACTTTGCATTGCTTCATTTGCCTTCTTTGGGTTTTCCTACATAATTAATTTTTCTGTTTTATCTCTCTTGGAGAAGATGCTCTAGCTGAAAGTCTAAGCACCAAAAGTTTACTACAAAAATTAGCATCTTATCATCTCTATCCGTAGCTGGTCACCCCAAATGACACTCACAAAGCTAATCTTTTATCTCCCCACTTTTCACACCTTATTAATAGGAGAATGGTTGGTCCCTTCTTTATAAGGCAAATACATATAAGTTGTTCATGACTCCATGAGACCGAATATAATATATTTTAACCATGAAGCTGAGAACAAAAGATTTTACAGTTTGAAGACATGTTTTTTTTTTACCTAATTAACCTGAGAAAATAGTTGATTCTGATTTTTTAAAGGTCGTAATATTTTTTAAAATTGAGACTAGCTGTTGCAGTGCCTGCTCATTTGGTTCAGTTTTTCCTAGTAAGCCTAGTTCAAAAATCTTCTCAGAGCAAGAGGTAATCACAAGCCCTAATTCCCAAAAAAAAGAGGATTCCTACCAATCTTAGATTTTCCTCCTGGGTCTGCTGGGAAACATTTCACCCAAGCTCCTGACAGGCAGTGCCAACTTTTTGGGCATGCAATCTAGACATTTGCACACATTCCCATGCTTTGAAGAATCCCACATTTAGCTTAATAGACTGCTGTCACTGTCTTGAAATTCTTAACAATTTTTTAATTAAAAGCCCTATGTTCCATTCTATACTGAACCCCACAAATTAAGTATCTGATCCTGTTCACAAGAACAGTATGTCAGAGGGGGTGGAGCCAAGATGGCCGAATAGGAACAGCTCCGGTCCACAGCTCCCAGCCTGAGTGACACAGAAGATGGGTGATTTCTGCATTTCTGTTTAAGGTACCGGTTTCATCTCACCAGGGAGTGCCAAACAGTGGGTGCAGGACACTCGGTGAAGCACACTGTGCGCAAGCTGAAGCAGGGTGAGGCATTGCCTCACTCGGGAAGCGCAAGGGGTCAGGGAGTTCCCTTTCCTAGTCAAAGAAAGGGGTAACAGACGGCACCTGGAAAATCGGGTCAGTCCCACCCTAATACTGCGCTTTTCCAATGGGCCTGGAAAACGGCACACTAGGAGATTGTGCCCTGCACCTGGCTCCGAGGGTCCTACGCCCATGGAGTCTTGCTGATTGCTAGCACAGCAGTCTGAGATCAAACTGCAAGGCCGCAGTGAGGCTGGGGGAGGGGCGCCTGCCATTGCCCAGGCTTGCTTAGGTAAACAAAGCAGCCAGGAAGCTGAGCCCACCACAGCTCAAGGAGGCCTGCCTGCCTCTGTAGACTCCACCTCTGGGGGCAGGGCACAGACAAACAAAAAGTCAGCAGTAACCTCTGCAGACTTAAATGTCCCTGTCTGGCTGACAGCTTTGAGGAGAGTAGTGGTTCTCCCAGCACGCAGCTGGAGATCTGAGAACAGACGGACTGCCTCCTAAAGTGGGTCCCTCACCCTCAAGCAGCCTAACTGGGATGCACCCCCCAGTAGGGACAGACTGACACCTCACGTGGCCGGGTACTCCTCTGAGACAAAACTTCCAGAGGAACTATCAGACAGCTGAATTTGTGGTCTCACAAAAATCCACTGTTCTGCAGCCACCGCTGCTGACAACCAGCCAAACAGGGTCTGGAGTGGAACTCTAGTAAACTCCAACAGACCTGCAGCTGAGGGTCCTGTCTGTTAGAAGGAAAACTAACAAACAGAAAGGACATCCACACCAAAAACCCATCTGTACATCACCACCATCAAAGACCAAAAGTAGATAAAACCACAAAGATGGGGAAAAAACAGAGCAGAAAAACTGGAAATTCTAAAAAGCAGAGCACCTCTCCTCCTCCAAAGGAATGCAGTTCCTCACCAGCAACGGAACAAAGCTGGATGGAGGAGGACTTTGACAAGTTGAGAGAAGAAGGCTTCAGACGATCAAACTACTCTGAGCTATGGGAGGAAATTCAAAACAATAGCAAAGAAGTTAAAAACTTTGAAAAAAAATTAGAAGAATGGATAACTAGAATAACCAATGGAGAGAAGGGCTTAAAGGAGCTGATGGAGCTGAAAGCCAAGGATTGAGAACTACACGAAGATTGCAGAAACCTCGGTAGCAGATGCGATCAACTGGAAGAAAGGGTATCACTGATGGAAGATGAAATGAATGAAATGAAGTGAGAAGGGAAGTTTAGAGAAAAAAGAATAAAAAGAAATGAACAAAGGCTCCAAGAAATTTGGGACTATGTGAAAAGACCAAACCTACATCTGATTGGTGTACCTGAAAATGACGGGGAGAATGGAACCAAGTTGGAAAACACTCTGCAAGATATTATCCAGGAGAACTTTCCCAATCTAGCAAGGCAGGCCAACATTCAGATTCAGGAAATACAGAGAACGCCAAAAGATACTCCTCGAGAAGAGCAACTCCAAGACACATAATTGTCAGATTCACCAAAGTTGAAATGAAGGAAAAAATGTTAAGGGCAGCCAGAGAGAAAGGTCGGGTTACCCACAAAGGGAAGCCCATCAGACTAACAGCTGATCTCTCAGCAGAAACTCTACAAGCCAGAAGAGAGTGGGGGCCGATATTCAACATTCTTAAAGAAAAGAATTTTCAACCCAGAATTTCATATCCAGCCAAACTAAGCTTCATAAGTGAAGGAGAAATAAAAACTTTATAACAACAAATGCTGAGTGATTTTGTCACCACCAGGCCTGCCCTAAAAGATCTCCTGAAGGAAGCACTAAACATGGAAAGGAACAACTGGGACCAGCCACTGCAAAAACATGTCAAATTGTAAAGACCATCAAGGCTAGGAAGAAACTGCATCAACTAATGAGCAAAATAACCAGCTAACATCATAATGACAGGATCAGATTCACACATAACAATATTAACGTTTAATGTAAATGGGCTAAATGCTCCAATTAAAAGACACAGACGGGCAAACTGGATAAGGAGTCAGGACCCATCAGTGTGCTGTATTCAGGAAACCCATCTCACGTGCAGAGACACACATAGACTCAAAATAAAGGGATGGAGGAAGATCTATCAAGCAAATGGAAAACAAAAAAAGGCAGGGGTTGCAATCCTAGTCTCTGATAAAATAAACTTTAAACCAACAAAGATCAAAAGAGACAAAGAAGCCATTACATATGGTAAAGGGATCAATTCAACAAGAAGAGCTAACTATCCTAAATATATATGCACCCAACAAGGAGCACCCAGATTCATAAAGCAAGTCCTGAGTGACCTACAAAGGGACTTAAACTCCCACACAATAATAATGGGAGATTTTAACACCCCACTGTCAGCATTAGACAGATCAACGAAACAGAAAGTTAACAAGGATACCCAGGAATTGAACTCAGCTCTGCACAAAGTGGACCTAATAGACATCTACAGAACTCTCCACCCCAAATCAACAGAATATACATTTTTTTCAGCACCACACCACACCTATTCCAAAATTGACCACATAGTTGGAAGTAAAGCACTCCTCCGCAAATGTAAAAGAACAGAAATTATAACAAACTGTCTCTCAGACCACAGTGCAATCAAACTAGAACTCAGGATTAAGAAACTCACTCAAAACTGCTCAACTACATGGAAACTGAACAACCTGCTCCTGAATGACTATGGGTACATAATGAAACGAAGGCAGAAATAAAGATGTTCTTTGAAACAACAGAACAAAGACACAACATACCAGAATCTCTGGGACACGTTCAAAGCAGTGTGTAGAGGGAAATTTATAGCACTAAATGCCCACAAGAGAAAGCAGGAAAGATCCAAAATTGACACCTTAACATCACAATTAAAAGAACTAGAAAAGCAAGAGCCAACACATTCAAAAGCAAGCAGAAGGCTAGAAATAACTAAAATCAGAGCAGAACTGAAGGAAATAGAGACACAAAAAACCCTTCAAAAAATTAATGAATCCAGGAGCTAGTTTTTTGAAAGATCAACAAAACTGATAGACCGCTAGCAAGACTAATAAAGAAGAAAAGAGAGAAGAATCAAATAGATGCAATAAAAAATGAAAAAGGGGATATCACCACCGATCCTACAGAAATACGATCTACCATCAGAGAATACTACAAACAGCTCTATGCAAATAAACTAGAAAATCTAGAAGAAATGGATAAATTCCTTGACAAATACACCCTCCCAAGGCTAAACCAGGAAGAAGTTGAATCTCTGAATAGACCAATAACAGGCTCTGAAATTGTGGCAATAATCAATAGCTTACCAACCAAAAAGAGCCCAGGACCTGATGGATTCACAGCTGAATTCTACCAGAGGTACAAGGAGGAACTGGTACCATTCCTTCTGAAACTATTCCAATCAATAGAAAAAGAGGGAATCCTCCCTAACACATTTTATGAAGCCAGCATCATCCTGATACCAAAGCCTGGCAGAGACATAACCAAAAAAGAGAATTTCAGACCAATATCCTTGATGAACATTGATGCAAAAATCCTCAATAAAATACTGGCAAACCGAATCCAGCAGCACATCGAAAAGCTTATACACCATGATCAAGTGGGCTTCATCCCTGGGATGCAAGGCTGGTTCAACATACGCAAATCAATAAATGTAATCCAGCATATATTGATTATCTCAATAGATGCAGAAAAAGGCCTTTGGCAAAATTCAACAACCCTTCATGCTAAAAACTCTCAATAAATTAGGTATTGATGGGACGTATCTCAAAATAATAAGAGCTATCTATGACAAACCCACAGCCAATAACATACTGAATGGGCAAAAACTGGAAGCATTCCCTTTGAAAACTGGCAGAAGACAGGGATGCCCTCTCTCACCACTCCTATTCAACATAGTGCTGGAAGTTCTGGCCAGAGCAATCAGGCAGGAGAAGGAAATAAAGGGTATTCAATTAGGAAAAGAGGAAGTCAAATTGTCCCTGTTTGCAGATGACATGATTGTATATCTAGAAAACCCCATTGTCTCAGCCCAAAATCTCTTCAACTGATTAGCAACTTCAGCAAAGTCTCAGTATACAAAATCAATGTACAAAAATCACAAGCATTCCTATATACCAATCACAGACAAACAGAGAGCCAAATGATGAGTCAACTCCCATTCACAATTGCTTCAAAGAGAATAAAATACCTAGGAATCCAACTTACAAGGGACGTGAAGGACCTCTTCAAGGAGAACTACAAACCACTGCTCAATGAAATAAAAGAGGATACAAACAAATGGAAGAACATTCCATGCCCATGGGTTGGAAGAATCAATATCGTGAAAATGGCCATACTGCCCAAGGTAATTTACAGATTCAATGCCATCCCCATCAAGCTACCAATGACTTTCTTCACAGAATTGGAAAAAACTACTTTAAAGTTCATATGGAACCAAAAAAGAGCCCACATCGCCAAGTCAATCCTAAGCCAAAAGAACAAAGCTGGAGGCATCACACTACCTGACTTCAAACTATACTACAAGGCTACAGTAACCAAAACAGCATGGTAGTGGTACCACAACAGAGACATAGATCTATGGAACAGAACAGAGTCCTCAGAAATGATGCTGCGTATCTACAACTATCTGATCTTTGACAAACCTGACAAAAACAATAAATGGGGAAAGGATTCCCTATTTAATAAATGGTGCTGGGAAAACTGGCTAGCCATATGTAGAAAGCTGAAACTGGATCCCTTCCTTACACCTTATACAAAAATTAATTCAAGATGGTTTAAAGACTTAAATGTTAGACCTAAAACCATTAAAATCCTACAAGAAAACCTAGGCAATACCATTCAGGACATAGGTGTGGGCAAGGACTTCATGTCTAAAACACCAAAAGCAATGGCAACAAAAGCCAAAATTCACAAATGGGATCTAATTAAACTAAAGAGCTTCTGCACAGCAAAAGAAACTACCATCAGAGTGAACAGGCAACTTCCAGAATGGGAGAAAATTTTTGCAACCTACTCATCTGACAAAGGGCTAATATCCAGAATCTACAATGAACTCAAACAAATTTACAAGAAAAAAACAAACAACCCCATCAAAAAGTGGGCACAGGACATGAACAGACACTTCTGAAAAGAAGACATTTATGCAGCCAAAAAACACATGAAAAAATGCTCATCATCACTGGCCATCAGAGAAATGCAAATCAAAACCACAGTTAGATACCACCTCACACCAGTTAGAATGGCCATCATTAAAAAGTCAGGAAACAACAGGTGCTGGAGAGGATGTGGAGAAATAGGAACACTTTTACACTGTTGGTGGGACTGTAAACTAGTTCAACCATTGTGGAAGTCAGTGTGGCGATTCCTCAGGGATCTAGAACTAGAAATAACATTTGACCCAGCCATCCCATTACTGGGTATATACCCAAAGGACTATAAATCATGCTGCTATAAAGACACACGCACACGTATGTTTATTGCGGCACTATTCACAATAGCAAAGACTTGGAACCAACCCAAATGTCCAACAACGATAGACTGGATTAAGAAAATGTGGCACATATACACCATGGAATAGTATGCAGCCATAAAAAATGATGAGTTCATGTCCTTTGTAGGGACATGGTTGAAACTGGAAACCATCATTCTCAGTAAACTATCGCAAGGACAAAAAACCAAAGACCACATGTTCTCACTCATAGGTGGGAATTGAACAATGAGAACTCATGGACACAGGAAGGGGAACATCACACTCAGGGGACTGTTGTGGGGTGGGGGGAGGGGGGAGGGACAGCATTAGGAGATATACCTAATGCTAAATGACGAGTTAATGGGTGCAGCAAACCAACATGGCACATGGATACATATGTAACAAACCTGCACATTGTGCACATGTACCCTAAAACCTAAAGTATGATAATAAAAAATAAATAAATAAATAAAAAATAAATAAAAAAATAAAAAATCAGGGTAATTGTATCTATATTGAATGAAAAATAAATAAATAAATAAATATCTTTTATTAAAAAAAGAAAAAGAACTGTATGTCAGAATTCTTTGGGTTGCAAATAAACCCAGCCAAAATTGGCTTAAAACATGGAGAAAGCTATCTCAAATAGCAAGAAATCACAAATTCAGTTAACCTTAGGACTGACACAATTCAAAAATACCACCAGTCAGGTACCAAAATAGTTATAAAATCTTTTAGGTACATATGCTCAGCCATTCCAATAAGGACCTTCTGTGAAAATTTCTCTCCAATTTGGTGGCTGCAACAGTAGTTTGAAGGCATGACCAGTCAAACGTATAGTTAAATCATACAACAGGGCTTACTATGATGCTGAGGATGGAAAACAGAACTAACAGAGATCTAGACCTTGAGTGCCGTTACAAGGTTATTAGACATCTGGGCTAGCTAGCTACTTTACTTTAGAAGAGAGATAACTCTCTAGTCAACTTATTGTGTCTATCCCCAATGCACAGTTATTTCCAACCTCTTTTCTACTTACTTGGAAACCTTCTTACATAAACTTCAGTAACCATATTTGAAATGATTACATAGCCTACTCTATAATGTGGATTTGCTTCGGAGGTACATCAGGTATAAAGTTATCTTACACAAACACACAACTTTTGTTACACTGATGTATTTTTTAAGCAATTTGCCATACATACAATATAACACATTCTTTTTTTTAAGAGTGAAAAAAATCCACTCAGCTCTTTTCCCCCCATGTCTCATTACCTAGAATCTGAATACCTTCCCATACTTAAACAGTCACTGGCATGATTCCCCCTGGAAGCTATGGCAGGGGTCAAATTCCCTTAAGCACCTGTCCAATGGAAGGAAGGTAAATAAAATGAAAGTTCTAATAGAAAAGAGGATGGGAATCAGTAGTCACAGGAATGACAACTCATAGTAACTGCCACATCCCAAAGTCCTCTTCCTACGCTAGAAAATGCTCTTGCTAAAGTCAACACAATTCCAAATACTCTTGGGCTACCAAAATATAGCTGACTAAGAATAAGTCCATATGCACATAGAGACCAGTTATCTCACTAGTTGTATCAGGAAGACCGTGTACATGCATGCTTTGAGAGATAAGGTGAGGAAGGTATGTTGGAGATGGACTATGAAGAGGCTTGGAAATCAGTCTTCATGTCATTGTACCAAAGCAACATGACCGAGAAACTGACAGCACTGGCTTCCCACCGCTGCCGCTCATTAATTGTGTAGCCCTGGACAAGTTGTGTGAGTCCTCTGATCTTCAGTTTTCTCATCTGCTAAGCAGATGTCATAAAAGTAGCTGCCAGCACAAAATGCATGTGGCCATTAAATGAAAAAAAAAAAAATGAAGCACTGTCTGACACCCTGGTGGGCATTCAATTAACATTAGGTTATACTATTAGATATTGGATGGCAATATGTAGCCATTGAAAGTGTTTAAGCAGGTAGGACAGTGGTTTCCACACTGTGCTTCATATTAGAATTACCTGGGGAGATTTTAAGACTCCTGATACCTTGCCACACTCTATTCCAATCAAATCAGAATGCCTTGGGGTGGGAGTCAAGTAGCAGTTTTTGAAAAGATCTCCAGGTGACTCCAATGAGCAGTAAAGTTTGGGAACTGTGAGTGGCTTGATCAAAGCAATATTTTAGTCCTGAAGGATAATTTCCCCTTGCTTGGGTCATTGAGACAATTAAAAGCACAGCTTTGAGTCACCTCATAACTGCTTCCCTTCTCACTGCATACTGAGAATTTGAGTGATGACCTCAGGCCACACACACAACAATGGAACAGAAGATGAAGGTGTAAGTCAAAGGAATTTTGTCTGAATTGCCTCTTCACCACTGGAAGCAATATTCAAAGACGGGCTGTTCAAGAAAACACTTTCCCTTAGTAACTCATCTCTTAAGGAATTGTCTCATATGTAAAATAAAGAGGGTGGACTAGAATCTCTCTAATGTAATCTCCTTCCAGCTCTGACATTCTTCAAATTAATTCCTTTTGATAATCTAATTTCATACTCACCATGTGCTCTGCAGTGCCACCACCATGCCCAGTACCCTGGCTCCACATTTACATCTACACAAGTGTGTGTGTGTGTGTGTGTGTGTGTTTGCATTCTCACCTATACTGTATAACTGCTTAACTCTATCAAGTATGCTTTACCCATGCTACACTTTTAGAATTTTTGACTGTTAATTCAGTTTCTTAGTAAGACAGGGATCTTCCTGCAGGAAGATGCAAGGCAAAGAAATCACTCATTGACCCAGGATCACCAGCAAGTACTATGACAGTCTAGCTATTTCCTATTGATAAGCCAATGTCCAGAGTTAGTCACTTGCAGACAGAAAAATCTCTGCATTCGTGATTTTAAAACCCAGCTTCTCAATCTAGTAGCATTGTGACTGTTCAAGTTTCATCCCCATTAAAATGGGGACCATAACATTAGCTTTCAAGACTGTAAAGAGGGTTGGATAAGCTCAGTCATGTAAGTTTGCAGCACAATGGTACGCATATGATAAGGGCTTAATAAATATTGGTTGTTTTTGTAGTTGTCCTTCCATCTGGCTACCTGTCTGTAAAATATGAAGAATGATTCCTGTGTCTCTGCATTTTTTTTGAGAATTTAGTAACACGATATGAGCAGTGACTTGAGCAGTACCTGGTCCATCATAGACACTGGTGAAATTTTGCTTTCTGTTTCTTACCCAGATGCACTTTCCTCAATAGATATTTCCACTGATAAAATATTTGGTCCTAGAGGCTGGCTGTGGTGGCTTACGTCTGTAATCCCAGCACTTTAGGAAGCCAAGGTGGGCTGATCACCTGAGGTCAGGGGTTCAAGACCAGCCTGGCCAATATAGTGAAACCCTGTCTCTACTAAAAATACAGAAATCAGCTGAGTGTGGTGGTGCACACCTGTAATCCCAGCTACTTGGGAGGCCGAGGTACGAGAATTGCTTGAACCCAGGACGCCAGAGGTTGCAGTAAGCTGAGATCGTGCCACTGCACTCCAGCTTGGGCAACAGAGCAAGACTCCGTCTCAAAAAAAAAAAAAATTGTTTCTAGAATATCTTGTTCCATAAGAGGAGAGACTATTGTGCTTACTACTTTATCTCCAAAGTTTGGCACAATGTTTGATTACAGTAATAGGTACTTCATAAATATTTGCGGGAAAAAATGAAAGAAATTTTTTTTCAAAAAGACAAAATATTGGCCATACCACAGAGATACAGCAACAATAAACACTGAAGAAAGTCATTTCCATCCTTATTTCCCGTTAATTTCAGAGAATATACGGCTCTCCAGAAGAGAAAGTCCCCAAATACACTTTAAATGCCCAAGTTGAGCCCACTTCTCTACTGGAAGATAAGGACTTGGCAGCATTCACCTCAAGATTTCCCACTCATAAAACACCATCTTTGACACAGAATCCCAGCTAAGCTCCATGTTTCTCCACCTCTACTTTCTGTGCCTCCTCTCCTCCTATAATGTTAATCCACACTTCCCAGCACGTTTGGGACCCAAGTCCAAGGCTATTTTGGCACTTCTTTAAAAGACAGATTGCCCTTGACTTGGTAAATGTCAATAGTTCTGAAAACAGCCATTAAGACTGGGTAGGAAAACCCACCCAGTGTGAAGATTCACAGGTGATAGCCTGTAATGGATGATCTGAAGCCAGGACTGGCTATCATTTCAGCGGAAATGCCTACCTGGGGCCTGTGCTGTGGCAATCCTGGAACGGGAGTGTGTGTGCTTGTGTGATTGCGGGCAGGGAGAGTGGTGGGGGGTTCTGATAGGCAGGTTTTTCTAGCTAATCCTTGGGGACAATTTAGTGAGGTGCAAACTAAACCAGTAGTTGGTCATTTTCAAATTTTCTAACACACTGTTACTGATTAATGGGCTGAAAAATACCCATTTGAAACGTTTGACTTATATACAGAAAATGCTCGCTTAATATCTGACAGTGGAATTTCTTCACATACTGACAGCTAGGAAAGTTCAATGAACCACATATTACATTTTTAAAAAATCACCCTCGCATTTATCACTCTGTGATCCTTTACACTTAAGAGCTTGCCAAAGCAGGATTTTTTTTTTTCCCATTCAAAAATCTAGTAAATAGGGATCTGTCTCCAAAACAACAAAGCAATCTTAATAATAGCTATTCAAACAAGGCTGCTGTAATTCTCTATTGCACCAAGAAGAATGCCCTGAACTCAATAAATCATGTTTTCCTTTTAGAAAATTCTAGGTAACTCACTAACGTTTTTGAATATGCTATTTGGAAGGTGGCTTCTGATTCAGGCTAATTAGACTGTCTTCTAATGAAATGTCAGACAAGATTTAACTCCAGATTCCTCACTTAGCAAACATTTGGGGTCACAGCATTTGAATGCTGGTATAATAGTACAAAAATAAGGCCTATGAGATAAAGCAGCTGGCTTTGCAACGATTCAACAAGCTACACAAAACTGAAATTAAACAATTTATGACTTGATTTTTGCCTTTTATTCCCTGCCTTGTGTAAGAAGGACCAATAGGCTAATCTGTTATCATGAACACACATGTTCACAGCCACATAAATACAAACATGAGCCATTCTTCTCCAAAATATTAGTTGGTGCAGTTTTTTTTGTGTGTTTTTTTTTTTTTAAATCTCATATTATCTTGTATCCAAGAGCCATTTCCCTATTGAGCCAGGTAAGGATAGCTTCACCACTCCCGGCTTCAAGGATGTGGAGGACGAGTAGAGCAACAAAACAGCTCTTCCTGGCTTTGCCTTTCAAGCGTTTAGATCCTGCAGGGAAAATAAAATGTCCCAGCAGAGACAATGGTTTTGGGAACACATATGATGAGTCAGAGCAAGACTTTGCACCTCCTACGACAAATGATGATTCTCTAGGTAATGGAGGATATGGAAGGGAGAAGAAAGAGCTGAAACCTAAAGCGGGCCTGAGCCATTCAGACTGAGCTTCAGGGACAGGGAGAAAATACTCCCACAGGGATAAGGAAATATTTTCTTCATGTTGGAACAATACATGTTTCTGTGTTTATGAAAACCAAAATCTAGACATAAACAAACGATTTCGGAAGATATGTGATATCAGAGGCAATTTTTTCTAGTCCTCAAACTAGATGGGCTTGTCTTTGGATTTGCAGGGCCAGAAAACAAAGGAAAAAAAAAGGAAACCCAAGCCAGGGTCCTTGGGTTTCCCAGCACCCACTGTGAGAAAGTACCCACCTGTAACTGATACACCTTGAATTCTTGTTTCAGAAAAGTTTCAGGAAGAAGCCCACCTCCAGCAAAACAAAAAAACGGGTTGGATCCTCAGATACTTCAGTTGGAGATGAGGTTTGGCAAACTCCCCTCACTTCCATACTAAAAATCCCACCAGAGGAGGAGCTTATTCTCCATGGTCCATGCATGTGCCCTGTCTAGAAGCATGATCAGCAACTGCGTCTGCACTGCCTTCTCCACCTTTACGTACAACGACTCAGCTAACTAGCCCAATAAAAGCCCTGTTTTCACCTTTGCTCAGGGAGGCACCACTTTGGGAACTATTCCTGGTGTCCTCGCTTGTTGCAAGTAATAAAATTCCCTTGTTAAATCCTCCTTGGTTGTGGTGATTGGACTGTCACCCGGCAGGCAATCAAACCCACCTGTCTTGTGGATAATGGCAACTTAGATGCTGAGGGGGTCCCTGACAATGTTTCTGCACTTCGTCTCCAATAATAAGTCTCATTTGTCTTGACTAACAAAGTCTAAAGACAATACAAACTCACTGAATTTGGATACTTCTTAGTTGGACAGTTGAACTGATAAGGGAATGAAATAATGAATTGGTTATTTTCAGTATTTCTTATTGTTTCTTATATTTAGGAGACATATAGTACAATAGTTAAAAGTCTAGAATTCTAGGTTAGTCCTGAGTTTAAATTGTTGCTCTTCTGCTAATTATATGATCTTAGGTAAGTCATTTGATTATTTAGAATCGGTTTTCCCATCTGTAAAATGATGACACTAGCTTTGTTATGAGGATCACATGAGAGAAAATATTAAGTGCACAATGCCAAGCACATATGTGCTGAATAAATGACAGCTACCCGCTGTGGCTGTGGCAGTCATGATTCTCATCAAAATACTTTAGAATCAATAAAATTGCAAATTGTCAGCTTAGTCAAGTCAGAGCAGAAAATGTGGCTGAAAAAGCAGAAGTTGAGAAGCACAGATCACCAGTCTTTCATCTCAAAGTTAAATTCAGCCCAAAGTTTAATTTCTTGCAGACTTTCTTGTTGTGGGCAATGTGGCAAGAACAGAAAATGAATAACTCATGATATCTGTCCTCAGGAGTTCACACGGATGTGGGAAGGTGAGACACCCACATACAGCATTGAAATAACTTTGTGCATGTCTGTGCCAAAGGGAGAGCTATTTAAAAATATTAATAAATGAACAATGAACTGAGAAGAAAGAATCAGTATAAACTGGAGCGCTGGGAGAAGACAAGTACAGGCATGAGTGTGTTATAGATATTCCCAGTGTGGAGGAGCGGGACAACACTAAGCAAGACAGATTTCTGGGAATCTGGGAAAACTGGCCCGGGTAGTAGACTTGAGCTCAGAAATGGAGTGAAGAAGTGTGTCCCACCCATATCCTCATGGTGCCTACCATTGCCATGCGAGCAGGCTGACTTTCAACTGCCAGCCTCTGTGATTTGGTGCCAGAGACTTTCCTGCAGCCATAACAGCAGGGCAAAAATGCTAGATTAATGTTCATCCCCCAAGAAGCTCTCAGCCAATGGTAGTTGATGGATACATATTCCAGTTCCCTCTCACTGCTCTGTCTCCCAAGATGTCCCCAGCAGGATTAAGTTCTAGTGTGCTATAGATAAAACATGCCTAAATGGTTCCTTTCCCTGTTCTCTCACACTCCTCCACACCCCGATGGCTGTTACTTGGGATCATTTCCTAAATAAACACTTGTTTTTAAACCCTTGTATCGAGTCAAACCAAGACTTGGAAGACGATGGGAATTCATTCCAAGTGAATTTCTTGAGCACTTTCCACAGGCCCACACTAGGCTACCCACTGCAGATTCAGAGATGAATCAGATGTGTTTCCTGATCACACAGGATTTACAGTCTCGTTAGGAACGTGAAGGTGTTGAAAATGAGTTGTACTGAGGTCACCTAGATCATACATTTCTTAGGTACAGTATCATGCTTGATTTCTCATTATGGCTCCCTCAGGAATGAGTACAAGTCCCAGCAGATTGTACTTGCTCAACTATTTACTGAATAAATAAAAAGCATGATAATGACAGTATAATGTACTTTAAATGTTCTACAGACTTTCACAGAGCTAAGTGCTGTATAAAAATAAACACATTTATTCCCCCACCAAAACATTTTAGATAGAAATCACTATGCCCACTGAAAAATTAAAAAGCTGAGGTTCAGAGAAGTTGTGTCACTAGCTAGGAGGTCACCAAGCTGAGATCTGACACAATGCTGTTAGATTCTAAATTTAGCAACCCCAATAGCTTTATCATCCTGGCCTTCTCTGCCCTGTAGCCAGGTAAGCAGGTTGTAATTAGGGAGAAATTCAGGAAAAGAAGCTTCTAGAAGCTCAGGCTGTGGTGCAACAAAAATGTGACTATTAAGCTCTTTAAACATTTCCTGGATGCTAACAGTTGGGATATCTGCCTCCTTAGTTGTAAGCCTAACTTTCCTAAGAAAGCAGCAGCTGTACCCAGTAAAGGAGATGCTCATTTCTTTTTTTTTATTATTATACTTTAAGTTCTAGGGTACATGTACACAACATGCAGGTTTGTTACAGAGGTATACAGGTGCCATGTTGGTTTGCTGCAGCCATCAGCTTGTCATTTCCATTAGGTATTTCTCCTAATGCTATCCCTCCCCCAGACCACCCCACCGCCCTGCCACAGGTCCCTGTGTGTGATGTTCCCTACCCTGTGTCCAAGTGTTCTCATTGTTCAATTCCCAACTGTGAGTGAGAACAAGGAGGTGCTCACCTCTTTACTGCAATTTGCGGATGACCAAAGGCAGTCCCAGAGGGATTATGTGATATGCCCACTATCACGATTGTTCCTTTCATGCCAGTCCTCTAACAAGCCGAGGCAATTCCTTCAGATGAGAATGGCCATGGCAGCTCCTGGGCCCTAGGACTGAAGCAAAAGTGGGAGAATTCAGCCTACGCATCATCTGGAACAGTGCTTCAAAAACTATCTAGAGTGAAAGACCAGTTCACAGTTTTATAGAAAAACAGTCTATGTTTTATAAATAAATTTTATTGTGTATTTTTGAAGTATACAACATGATGTTATATATGTAGTAAAATGATTATAGTGGAACAAATTAGCATATCCATTATTTCATACAGATACCCATTTTTACCCCTGGGGCAATAGCCCCTTTAATCTTCTCATTTAGCAGAAATCGTGACTACAATACACCATTATTGACTATAGTCCTCATGTTTTACATTAGCTCTTTCTACTTGTTCATTTTATACATCTGCTACTTTGTATTCTTTGACTTACATCTTTCTGTTTCTTACCCTCCCCCACATTCTGGTAACCACTGTTTTATTCTCTAGGTGTGGTTTGACTTTTTTTTTTTTTTACATTCCACTAAGTGAGATCCTGCAATATTTTTCTGTGTCTGGCTTATTTCACAAATTTTTAAATGTCCAATTTATAGCAGACCAATACTTCTGTAAACACACAAAAATATTAATTACTAGATGTCACAGCAAGGGCAAATTTCTCTAAAAATGCCTAAACGCTCTCGATTTCTATACTTATCTTAACATGGGCCAGTGGTACAACAGTTTGTGGTTTGGCCCTGGGCCTCGGACCACTGACACTTTGAGCAGCACGATACAAGCAGCCGGAAAGAGAGAGAATACACGAGACAGCACACAATTCTCGGTTCTGCAAGAAGCAGTCTGGTGGCCCTCCCCTGTCCTTCAGAAACAATGCACCTCTCAGAATTGCTTCCCTGTGCCACCTCTGACTTCCCCCACACACTAACCTGGGTCTCAATGCCCTCAAACGGTCTCTTGCACGCCCAGAATCCTTCCTTCAAGTTCCTTGCACCTAGATCTCCCCTTATCACCTTCAACAAGATTTATCCTGTAGCCTATCTCAGCTAGCATTTATTCTCTGCTAGAACAGAATACAAGTCAATCTTAGAGGTAAACGTAATCATCTGCATCCTATAAAACATTAGTTTTCAAAGTAGAGTGCTTGCAGCCTGTGGGGTATGCTGAATGACCCCCTGTGTAATATGGCAAGCAAATATAACTCTGTTTATATATATCCTTTCTCTACCCTTTTAAAATTTCTGTTTTTGAGGTATCATTTATAACACACTATACCAGTATAGTACATAAATAAACAGATATATGACAGGGTGCCAGCTTTTTTTTTTTTTTTTTGACAGCACTCAAGGAAAAATGTTGTGGCATTTTTTTTTTCAGCATTAATGTATCTAAGACTAATTGGACTACCTTGTTTAAAATGCAAACTCTGATGGTAGTTTCTTTTGCTGTGCAGAAGCTCTTTAGTTTAATTAGATCCCATTTGTCAATTTTGGCTTTTGTTACTACCATCAGAGTGATCAGGCAACCTACAGAATGGGAGAAAATTTTTGCAACCTACTCATCTGACAAAGGGCTAATATCCAGAATCTACAATGAACTCAAACAAATTTACAAGAAAAAAACAAACAACCCCATCAAAAAGTGGGCAGAGGACATGAACAGACACTTCTCAAAAGAAGACATGTATGCAGCCAAAAAACACATGAAGAAATGCTCATCATCACTGGCCATCAGAGAAATGCAAATCAAAACCACAGTGAGATACCATCTCACACCAGTTAGAATGGCCATCATTAAAAAAGCAGGAAACAACAGGTGCTGGAGAGGATGTGGAGAAATAGGAACACTTTTACACTGTTGGTGGGACTGTAAACTAGTTCAACCATTGTGGAAGTCAGTGTGGCGATTCCTCAGGGATCTAGAACTAGAAATAACATTTGACCCAGCCATCCCATTACTGGGTATATACCCAAAGGACTATAAATCATGCTGCTATAAAGACACATGCACACGTATGTTTATTGCGGCACTATTCACAATAGCAAAGAGTTGGAACCAACCCAAATGTCCAACAACGATAGACTGGATTAAGAAAATGTGGCACATATACACCATGGAATACTATGCAGCCATAAAAAATGATGAGTTCGTGTCCTTTGTAGGGACATGGATGAAACTGGAAACCATCATTCTCAGTAAACTATCCCAAGGACAAAAAACCAAACACCGCATGTTCTCACTCATAGGTGGGAATTGAACAATGAGAACTCATGGACACAGGAAGGGGAATATCACATTCCGGGGACTGTTGTGGGGTGGGGGGAGGGGGGAGGAACAGCATTAGGAGATATACCTAATGCTAAATGACGAGTTAATGGGTGCAGGAAATCAACAGGGCACATGGATACATATGTAACAAACCTGCACATTGTGCACATGTACCCTAAAACCTAAAGTATAATAAAAAAATAAATAAATAAAATGCAAACTCGACTGGGCATGGCGGCTCACACCTGTAATCCCAGCAGTTTGGGAAGCCAAGGCCGGTGGATCACTTGAGGTCAGGAGTTCGAGACCAGCCTGGTAAATATGGTGAAAACCTGTCTCTGCTAAAAATACAAAAATTAGGCGGGCATGGTAGCATACGCCTGTAATCCCAGCTACTCGAGAAGATGAGGCAGGAGAATCATTCGCGCCTGGGAGGCAGAGGTTGCAGTGAACCAAGATTGCGCCACTGCACTCCAGCCTCGGTGACAGAGTAAAACTATCTCAAAAAAAAAAAAAAAAAAAAAAAAAAGAAGAGGAAGAAGCTCTAAGGATCCTATAGATTCTGGTTTGTTGGTCTGCAGTGGGGACCTGGAATATGTATTTGTAATAATCACCTCTCCCCACCAAAATGATTTTGTTGCAATTGTCCCAGGACCATCCTCTGCACATAAAAAGGCAAACCATTTTGTTGGAAGAAATTCATACAATCTTTGTGAGATTTTACGTGGTGATAATTCATGAGTGAGAACGGGGTGCTGATATTCCTTTAAACAGTGACATTTTAAAGTAATTAATTCCTACACTTGAAAACAAGGTCACTGTCTCCAAAATGCAATGCTCATTAAGATTCTAAAAGTAGAAATTAAGAGAGAGAAAGTCATTTATTCTGGAAAATGCAGACATCAAAGGGAACATGCTGTTCTTTTTGGAGGAGTCCAAATGAATGTCAGGTTGACCTGCAGAGAAACTGTTAAAATGTGACACAAGAACTTGAGGCTGGGTGCTTGTAATCCCAGCACTTTGGGAGGCCGAGGCAGGCAGATCACCAGGACAGGAGATCAAGACCATCCTGGCCAACATGGTGAAACCCTTTCTGTACTAAAAATATTTAAAAAAATTAACTGGGTGTGGTGGTGCGTGCCTGTAATCCCAGCTACTTGGGAGGTTGAGGCAGGAGAATCGCTTGAACCTGGGAGGCGGAGATTGCAGTGAGCCGAGATCACACCACTGTACTCCAGCCTGGTGACAGAGTGAGACTCCATCTCAAAAAAAAAAAAAAAAAAAAAAAAAAAAAACATTTGAAGCATATTTTGAAACATTTCGAGTTCGTATTTTGAAACTAGGGCATCTTGGGCATTTCTAGGTTGGCAAAGGGATTTATTTCCCAGAAGAGACCATGTATTTGAAAGCCCTGGTTTTGGTAATGGAAGCTAGAGGAAATTGAGCTAATAGGCTTGGTATAATTTTCTGAGAGTACGGCAGCAGCTAAGAGTACAGGCTGTGGTTAGTGAAAGGCAGGTCTAACAAGGTGTGACACATAGGGTGGTCAGGGAAACATGTTCCTATAACAGACAGCAGGGATACAGTCATTAAGCCAAGGTTTGGAGACATGAATGGACTCCATTGGATTGATGGGGACAAGGCAACTTCTCCATACTGAGTTCATGGGATGCACAGCAGACTATCAAGGCAGAGACCCTGGAAGCGCAAAGAAATATTATAAATGGAAACTATGTACAAACATGGCAGAATCTAAGTAGCTTGATTTGGAAAATTCAATCAGAAAAGACAAAAAGGAAGTTAACTTGGTGCAGTTGAACTAAGATCCCATGAAAAGTCCTTTAGGAAAAGGTGTATTCTATATCCCACAATGGCCTAGGTCTTACCTATGGGAGATAATGTCATTGTCTCATCATCAAATATGTGCCTGACACAGTGCTATGTGCTACACTCCAGTAAAGTCCCAGAAAAGTCCCTGTCTCTGCCCATTTGGGACAGTCACTGTAATGGAGAGAGACAATTAATCACACAAATAGATGTAAAATGTCAAATATATATGTCCTGCAAAGTACTTTTCTAGAAGAGTGGGTAAAAGTGTGTGTATATGAGAGGGTGGGTTGTATTAGTGAGGGTTCTCCAGAGATCTATTATAAGGAACTGGTTCATCCAACTAAGGAGGCTGAGAAGTTCTCAGTTCTGCCGTCCTCAAGCTGGAGATCCAGGAGAGTCAATATGTAGTAGCGCCTGTCTGAGTCCCAAAGTCTGAGAACAAGGAGAGCCAATGATATAAGTTCCAGTCTGAAAGCTGGCAGGCTCAGGACCCAAGAAAAGCCAGTGTTTTAGTCAAAGTCCTAAGACCAGATGAAACCAAACATCCCAGCTCAAACACGGGGAGTTCCCTCTCACTTATTATGTTCTATTCACGTCTTCAGTTGACTGGATTAGACCCACCCACATTAGGGAATGCCAGATCTGCTTTACTCAGTTTATTGATTCAAATGTTAATCTCATCCAGAAACATCCTCACAGACACACCCAAAATAATGTTTGACCAAATGCCGGGGCACCCCAAGGCCGAGTCAAGCTGACACATAAAATTAACCAGAGTACTAAACAGGCAATTGATGGCTAAGTTACAATCTGAAGGGTGAATAGGAGTAAACTAGGTGAAGATGTGAGGGAGGGAGGAAAGGGCATTCTAGGCAGAAGGAACAGCATTTACAAAGCATCTGTGGTAGAAAGACAGTTTGTGTGGGTAAACATGAAGGGCAACAAGATGCCCAGTGAACCATGTGGCTGGAGAGACTGGTCTGTTAAATGTATTCTAAGTAAAATGGGAAGCCTTGGAAATGTTTTAAACAAAGAAAATGACACGAGAGAATTTGAGATTTGAAAGTGTCCCTCCGGATCTAGTTGCTGAGAACAGCTTAGAGAGAGGCACAGATAGATGAGAGTAATCAAATGGCTGTTAGAGTAGTCTTGATGAGGGATGATGGTGGCTTGCACTAAGGAGGTGGCAGCAAACAAAGCTCTAAGATGGAATGGAAGGATAAACAGACCTTGCCACAAAAAAGGAGGGTATCAGAGCAGAAAAGCAAAAACATTATTCAATGTTGTCTCTATAGCCATTATTTTATCTAAAACGTATCGTTATCAATACAGTCTGGACACACATATAATACATTAATTAAGGAATGGATATATAGACATTGGTATGGAGCAGATCCTATTCCTAGCAGAAGTGAAGTGCCACTGCCTGCATTATCCAAATATTTTAGGGTGATCTAAAAAATGCTTTGTCAGAAAAAAAAAAAAAACCTCTAACTTTTTGCTGAGTTAAAATTTTTAAGAAAAGTTTCTCAGATGCCTGAGGATTCTGGATTGCACTAAAGGAATTCTTTCAAGTAATTACTCTCAGTGTCCTATAGTAGACAAGGTAGAGAGCCAAGAAGTGGAAAGACAACAATTAACCATGGCTCTCACATTAAAAAGGGAAGAAATGGTATATAACAGAAGGTTGTCATGATAGAAATCTACACAGGCTCAGTGTGGGTCATTTCCATTTGACCTGAATTTCCCATAGAGATTGTCTCTTTCATTAAAGTCAATGGCAGCTCATCCTCACTCTGCCCAAGTGATTTCCCCCAGCCGATGGTCCTACTAGGCATCCTGGTTGCGCTTGCATCCCTAAAGCACTGATGTCAGTCAGGTTGGACATCCCAGGCCCCTGAAGCATAAGCCCATGAAGCAAACTCCCTTCATGAACTCTTTGTCTCAGAAGACATCAAAGTAAATGAGTGATCCATTATTTGATCCAATCTAAAACTTGCAAATTTCTCAGAAGATAGCCCAGTCCATCAATGATGTATACATTTGGAAAAGAACATTTCTGATTGCATTCTCATTCATTCATTCATTCATTCAACAAATAGTGTGCAATGAACACTTTGTGCCAGATAAGCATGGTACAGCAGTGCCCACATGGAGACAAAGTGAAACAAGATATCTGAACAATTACAAAATGAGGAATCCAGACGCTGATGTAAACAGCAAAGATAGATCTCAAGGAAAACCCTATGGGACTTTCTCTAATGAACAAATCTAGCACTTTATGATTTGGTGTAATTGCTCAACCCTTAACCTTACAAGGGAGATACCATGTTTAAGTCAAAAGAAAAGTCATAATGACATAGAAACCACCAAGAAGGCAAATGGATCAGCATCTCGAGTCATACACTTACTTATTTATTCACCAAAAACATATTAAATACCTGCTATACATCGACTGTTGTATCATAGGATGAATTTTGAACAAAGTAGTCATGGTTGAGGTGAAAAAGCCAAACAAATAAATTAGCCCTTGAATAACTATAAAAACCACAATGGTATTTAAGCACAATGAGGAAAAAGTTAAGGGTGCTCCAGCAGATGACAGGGGTCAGCTGGGAAGGGCAGATAAATAGGAAGATAAGTAGCAAGGATGTACGGGAGGCAACAGGAGAGGGCATTCCAATCAGAGGGCACAGCACACCCAGACCTTGAGGAGAGAAAGTGTTTGGGGTGATAGAGAAGAAGGGAAGGTCCAGGCAGCTGAAATATAGTCAGAAAGACAAGGCAGTCATGTGGTGAAGCTAGAGACAGTAGGAACTAGCCTGTAAACCCTGCAGAAAAGGCTACAGATTTTGAATTTGTATAGCGAGAGCAACCTCGTTATAATAGTTTACATAGTTTCAAAAACACTATGTAGATATTTCTAGCTGTTCTCCAGTAAAACCTCACTTAAAAAAGGGAAACAGAACATTTCTAGACATTCCAATTTGAATAAATAGGTTATACTACTTGAGTAATTACGTTTTATAATTTGCTAATGGGAAAATAAATTAGAAATAGAATAAAATGCTATTGGTTATTTTCTTTCTATTGTCCTGCCCCATTGCCTCCTACAAATGCAGTGCTGGAGGTCAGCCAATTCAAAAGTTTGAATAGCCCTTTTTGTAGCAGAGCTCAAGCTCATCTATATCATGTTTTTGCCTTTAGGAGATGAGGGCCAGAGTGTTCCTGAGAATGAATAAAATAAACTTTATAAAGGACAGCTATATATTTCTCTAAGGTAAAAAAAAAATGTTGAGGCACACTTCCTTTCAAATTTCTGATAGACAAAGTGAAAACTGTTCTACTTATATATCATTTCATCCTAATAATTGAGCATTTCTAATGGAGAATAGATTTGAAAGAGTAAACATTGTAATCTATTGATCTATCGGATGACTTTTTTCCCCTCCAGTTTGATATGCATTATAGTTCTTCCTAAAATACTTTTAAAGTTTGGTGTTGTCAATACTAGAAACAGACCGCCTTCATCTATATTAATGGGACAAAATTTGCACTTACTGCTTGTAGAGAACATTTACACATTTTAAGTTGGCCAAAAAGAGGAAATAATTTTGTTTTCCATTAAGCTTGTTTGTGGGAAAATAGCAAACTCTTGGCCTCAAAACTGCTTTTCATCTCTACCAACAAACCTTACCCTTGCCAAATTGTTTCACAATAATTACAGCTTTTCAAATGGTTTTTCAACAACACTCAAAGATCCATTTTCTTATGAGTAAACATTCATATTACAATACTTGAAAAACAATGTTAGTTGGGATGGGTCTATATGCAAACAAGCCTGTGGTGTAAATTTAGAATTTTCTTTTATCCACAGAAAGCAGACTGCCATCTTCATTAAATTCTTATATGCACAGTTTTCTGAGTCTACTGGATTGGGACCATTATCTTATAATAAACACATCTGTCCTGTTTACTGCTACATAACTAAAGAGTGACTTCTCCTAGCCACAGCACTCCATGCGACACTTAGCTTAAGTTGTTGGTACTCTGCCTACATTCCCTTAACACTTACCATCTCCAAATCTATGGACTGCCTCTGATTGCATGTGGCCATATCTCAAGCTTGAGTGCTTTCCTTGGCTGGTAGAAGGACCCCTCAGCCTCACCCCAGGAAGATAGAAGATCTGGGAATTTCTGACCCAGAAATGGCCTCCAACCTATGACACATAAGAGTTGATGGCTTCCTCGCCCTTCACATGGGACAACTCTGAGACATGATCTATGTAGTCTCCCAAAGAACCAACAGCAATAACCTACTTATTAATCTACCTTGAACTAGCTTTCTTTTTGTCCTTGCCTCACTTCTCCGCTTCCCTACTGGTGATTCCTGGGTTGCCTTGCAATTAAACTACTTGCTTTCATATCACTGTTTCAAATCCTTAGATTTGAGAGAATCCACCTATGCAAATACATTTTCCAAATGAGCTCCAAGTTGTCATTTTTTCTCCAAAACTATGTTTAGTATCTATGCAGAAAATAATGACCTACAAATTTTCACAGGTGATGGTCTCAAAGACATTAAATGACAAAATTTTTGGAGGATGCCAACACTGCATGTCAGATGCTGGGAATAAGATGGTGAATAAGGTACCCAACCACTGCCTTTACTTAGATATAGTTTCAACCCTGTGATAATGAGTCCGAGATTTCTTCTCGGAGGATTTCAGAAGTGAGGAAAGGTCTTGCATTTTACCTTCTAAAATTCCATTTTAAGGTTTCATACCCTTCTATGAAAGACTCTAGACCAATGCTGATTACCCTTGTTCTGTATCACAAACTCTGATCAAAAGCTACTGGTACTCTTTCGGAAAAATTCACACATGTAGATGCATATAACATGGCGCATATAATTTCAGAGATCTCTCAGTCTTCTAAAACTCTATACATGGATATTTTTACAGGTATTGGAACCAAGGCAAAAACCCATGCCCTAGATCAGAGCTATCCAATGAAAATACAAGGAAAGACATGTGTAATTTTAATTTTCTGGTAGTCACAATTTTTAAAAGTAAAGAGAAACAGGTGAAATTAAGCTTAATACTATATTTTACTTATCCCAATATATCCAAACTCATGATTTAAATATGTAATTAATACAAAAAATACTAATAAACCATTTTACCTTATTTTTTCTTTCTGTCTTCAAAATCCAGTGTTATATGTGACACCTATAGCACTTCTCAACTGAGGCTATCTACATTTCAAATTCTCAGTAGCCACCTATGCCTAGTGCTACCATATTGGACAGTGCAGCTCTAAAGAAAGAAGTAATGGAAGCTTGTTTTCCTGAACTTCCTCTTTTCCCTTTACAATCCCATTTACCCTTTGAGCATCGTCTCATTATACAATAATTCACAACTTTTCACCCCATCTCAAGGCAACAGTAATCTCATTGCCTGTCTTCACCTTGCTGTGAAATACTCCTAGCTAGCTGTCATGTGAGCAAGAACTCAAAAACATACTCGGGTTGATCTGTGCGGCAAACCACCAACACACATATTTACCTATGTAACAAACCTGCACATCCTGTACACACACCCCAGAACTTAAAAGTTGAAAGAAAGAAAAAAACAGTTGACATACCTGGTTGTCTAGTGGCTAGAAAAAAAAATTAAAAGAAGGAAAAAAAAGAGTTGACAAATTTTAGAGGAGAAATTGCAAACAGGCTCTGCTTACACACTAACTCTGATCATTTTCTTGCGATGTCCAATGTTGAGGATTCTGTGTCTATATTTGGACACAGTGAGAAAGAATGCCATGATTAGTTAGCCGTGTTCTTTACTGGCATACAGATGGGGATAATATATGAGCTACGTGTTCTCTGATAAGAGGTATTCACAGTGTATCAAATGTTTCTCAAATAACCCAAAGATGTTAGTCTTCAGTAAAGAAACTTCAGCCATGTGCACTTAGTAATTATTAATCTATGCTTAGATTTCTGTGGTCTGTTTTTTAAGAAATTTGGAGACCATACAACAATTAAAATATATTACTATGAATATAGATATAGATATTCCTTCAGAAGGAGAGCAAGCTAATTTATGACACAGACAAGAACAGAATTTGGGGAGGGAAAAAAAACAGGGCTAAAGAAAGGTCTATAGCCAAGTTTTTGGGCCAGTAAAGATCAGCAATACCATTGGCAACTGTACTCTGACCCCCACTTTGGGCAGCTATAATGTAGGGTTCATCTACCCACTCATTCTTTAATTCTCATGAAAACCACATAAAGTAGGTTGGAGAAGAGAAATTGTCCAATGGTCAAATGAGGATTCTGGAATGAGAAAATGAATAGTGTTCCCAATTTTAGGAGTATTCATGAACCCTGGGGATATTCTTTCCTTTAGCCTCCAGCATCTCTCTTTCAGTATCTTTTCCAAAATGGTGGATATTCATTGTCTAAGGGAGGTAATCCTTTCTACCCTGGTTTATAAGTGTTTCAAGTTAGCAATCTCTCAAATGGCCTTTAGTTCTCAAGAGCAGAATTAGATACTTAATTGGTTCTAATCATGGTAATTAAATCCATTCTTTTTTTCCCCTCCATGTGAAAGGGGATATTTTCAGGCACCCTCCTCTCCTGCCCCCCATAGGCTGTTAATAAATGAATTTTCTGTTCTGCCCTGTTTTTAGCCCTTTTTCTCAGGTTATGCCAGTGAAAAACATAAGTGGAAGCAAACACTTTAGAGTTAAAGAACTAGAAATATTTGCTTCCTGCAAAGCTAACTATAGACCATTCAATGTAATAGAGAAGCAAGCAGAGCCAGATGTTAGCTGGGTTCACTCAGTCCTTTACAATTGAAATAAAATCAGTCAGGGTTCTATCTATCTATTAAATAATGGGACATCCATCTACTCCCTAAAATGCTTTGGGGACTTGAGAGATGGTACATATATTTCTCACAATCATCACTGGCTGCAAATTCCTGATTCTAACGAATTATGCCAGTTTACAGATTTCTTAAATGCAGCATTTTTGCTCCAGGACTCTTTATAATAGACCCTATTTCCCAGTTTTACTTCCCCCAATTCTCCCTGCACAGGGCTATGTGTGTAGCAGACAAAGGTTCAGAGCATCCAGCTAAAGAAGAAGCGGTCGACATGGCAGCAAATAACTTAGAATAGAATGAAAGATATACCTGCTAGGGGGAATATAGGATAAAATTCCATGGGAAATTTTGTTTGACCATCCGTGTTTTTTGGTCTCATCTCTTCCGGCCTCCTTATCCCTTGCTATATGTTCTACCATGCAAGCGCCCATAAATTTATTATGTAGGATAATTGAACCACTGTTTTTTTCAAGCTCTCGTTTAATGATGAGTTAGTCCTTCAAAGTCTCCACCAAAACAACTGGTCTATTTTCTCTCTCTCTCTCTAAACAATTGCCATTCCCTCCGTAAATATATTTTGCCAGCTCTGTTTTTTTTTTTTTTTTTTTTTTTTTGTAATAGTTTTTTTTTTGTTTTGTTTTTTTGTTTTTTTTTTTTTTTTTTTTATTATACTTTAGGGTTTTAGGGTACATGTGCACAATGTGCAGGTTTGTTACATATGTATCCATGTGCCATGTTGATTTCCTGCACCCATTAACTCGTCATTTAGCATTAGGTGTATCTCCTAATGCTGTCCCTCCCCCCTCCCCCACCCCACAACAGTCCCCGGAGTGTGATGTTCCCCTTCCTGTGTCCATGAGTTCTCATTGTTCAATTCCCACCTATGAGTGAGAACATGCGGTGTTTGGTTTTTTGTCCTTGCGATAGTTTACTGAGAATGATGTTTTCCAGTTTCATCCATGTCCCTACAAAGGACACGAACTCATCATTTTTTATGGCTGCATAGTATTCCATGGTGTATATGTGCCACATTTTCTTAATCCAGTCTATCGTTGTTGGACATTTGGGTTGGTTCCAACTCTTTGCCATTGTGAATAGTGCCGCAATAAACATACGTGTGCATGTGTCTTTATAGCAGCATGATTTATAGTCCTTTGGGTATATACCCAGTAATGGGATGGCTGGGTCAAATGGTATTTCTAGTTCGAGATCCCTGAGGAATCGCCACACTGACTTCCACAATGGTTGAACTAGTTTGCAGTCCCACCAACAGTGTAAAAGTGTTCCTATTTCTCCACATCCTCTCCAGCACCTGTTGTTTCCTGACTTTTTAATGATGGCCATTCTAACTGGTGTGAGATGGTATCTCACTGTGGTTTTGATTTGCATTTCTCTGATGGCCAGTGATGATGAGCATTTCTTCATGTGTTTTCTGGCTGCATAAATGTCTTCTTTTGAGAAGTGTCTGTTCATGTCCTCTGCCCACTTTTTGATGGGGTTGTTTGTTTTTTTCTTGTAAATTTGTTTGAGTTCATCGTAGATTCTGGATATTAGCCCTTTGTCAGATGAGTAGGTTGCAAAAATTTTCTCCCATTCTGTAGGTTGCCTGTTCATTCTGATGATAGTCTGCAGCTCTGTTTAAGTAACAGAAAACTGTATTTATTTTCATCCTGCCTCTGGTCAGTTTCCTCAGAAGCTGACCCTGAGATAAGGATTTGTATACAAGTGATTTATTGAGGAAGGGCTCCCAGGAGAGACAGACTTTTTCCTTTTCACCCAGGCAAAAGGAAAAAGTCAAGCAAAAATGAGATCTCATGCAAAATTGTTCAGAGGCTATGTTTAGCCTGATTTCACAAGGAAACACTGGAATATAAGCTATGGCTCAGAGCTGTCCCAAGTAGGCAGCAAGTGTGAGTCTTTGGCTAAAGATCATTGTATTAGTCTGGGTTTTCCAGAGAAACAGGATAGATAGATAGATAGATAGATAGATAGATAGATAGATAGATAGATAATAGATTGATAGACAAACACAGATATGAAAATAGGTAATAGACTAAGTTATCATATTATATATTATATACAGAAATAATATTTATTATAAGGAATTGGCTCATGTGGTTATAAAGATCAAAAAGTCCCCAAATCTGCAGTCAGTAAGCTGGAGACCCAGTAGAGCCAACAGTGAAGTTTCAGTCTGAGTCCAAGTTGAAACAGCAGAAAACAAGTATCCTATCTGAATTACAGAGAGAGAATTCTCCCTTGCCCAGCCTTCTTGCTCTATTGAAGCCTCAAAGGATAGGATGAGGTCCACCCATCCTAGGGAGGGCAATCTGCTTTACTCCGTCCACCAATTCAAATATTAATCTCATCCAGAAACAGCCTCACAGACACTCCCAGAATAATGTTTAGCCAAATATCTGAGAACACTGTGGCTCAATCAGGTTGACACATAAACTTAACCACCTGAAGCCCACCCCTTATCAACTTGGCACCTATAGGCATATCCCTAAACCATACATAATCTCCAAATAAAGACAATAACAAGATTCTAATTATGCCTACCGTGATACAACTATCCTGTGTACAACTGAAAATACATTAAACTCTTCCCCAAAGTCCTTAAGATGTTTACATTTCTCTTGATATCCCCAAACTTTAATACTATGATGTAAAATTAATAATACCTAAATAGTATGATAGAAATACAATACAGCTTATGTTATATAAAAGGAGAATAGAGAGGGAAGAAAGGTTTTCTCATATATGCATAGATACACACATGTATATCATATATATACACACCAACATTAATGACAAAATAAGGAGGAAATACTGATGACAATTACAGTCATTTCTTAACTGGTCACATGGTTGTAGCTGGTATTTATATTTACTTTCTTCCACTACAAAATCTGTATTCCCTTTGCCTTCAGCACACATAAAATTAACCATCACAGTCATCCAGGCACTTCTTGGGCATTTGTGAGCACAAGCTGGCTCAAGTACCCTGATGGAAGTTCTCCAAGGGTAGGCCATGAGGGTTGGTTGTTAGAACCAAAATCATCTAGGAAAGGGGTGCACAAAAGTGTTACACAGGAGCTAGGTGAAACACTATTCACAAGACATTTGAAAACTGTTGAAATTTTCTTGGTATCTCTTTCCTCCAAGTTTTCAATACTCTACCATACAGGTACGCAGGTGCCACAATATCCAGGCTTGTCCATTCTGCTTTGTTCTCCTCTCTCCATCTCCTTTCCTGGAAAAACTCACCCCATTCAGGGTCACATAATTCTGGTAAATTTGATGTGCCCTGTGCAACAGTTAGTGAATCTGATCTTCGAATCCATGGACCTGAATTTTAACATGTGACATTTCCCAGGTAACATTCATACTTTGATTAATGTTTATCCCAGAAAGTGTGTTTTAAGGAATTGACACTAAAATGGTGTCAAAATGTAGACAATATAATGCAAAATAGGAGAAACATTTTTGAACAGTTCTCCCATACATGAACATCTCCAATGGTTTCTTTGAAACAGTAAACACTTTCCACCCATATAGCTAAGCCCTTGGTAGAGGCAGCAAATGTAGTAATAAGAACTATGTGAACTATTAATATTTATCATGGCTTGCTATATGCCAAGCACAGGCATCATGCAAAGTAATTGTATCTCATCTAATCCACACAATGACCACCCTATGAAGTAAGCATTACTATCCCCATTTAATAGAAATTGAGGGTTTATAAAAACTGTGGTTTAGAAAATTTAAATAACTCACCAAAAGGTAGGAGCTAAAAAATAGCAGAGCTAAGATTCAAAGTTTGTGATACATGAAACGAAAGCTCTTGCTCTTCTCCACAATGCTATCTTGCCCCCAGGAGTTAATTGATATTACCCTAAAAGTCAAATCAGTAACCCAACATCGGGATAAAGAAAGAAGCAGGAGAATATTGGCACTGTAAGGTCTTCATGAAAATCCTAATGGACAACTCACATGTAAGCTTCTTAGTTACATATAAATGTATGTGTGTGTTGTATGTTGCTTTCTTAATTTCTCTTTCTCTCTCACACACATCCCTACTCTTCACTTCCATCTCATGGGAATAAAAGATAAACTTAGATAGGAAAGGCAGGTTCAACAGAAGCTTTCTAAGAACACTTCTTAACTCCCCAGTCCTCTATGCTGAGAGAAACTGAAGAAAAAAAGAAAACTGCATCCAACTTCTCCATATTTTGTTAAAAGTGTAATCAAAGAAAAACTATCTCTCCAACTTACAGAAAACTGTGTGAACAACTGCATGCTATAAATGCCTATCCACTGTGTAATTTCTCAGAACCCAGAAGTTCAGAAAAATAAGTCCATAAATACTATACTGTGTAGAAGAATTGAGGTGTAATGTTTGTTGCTGCTGGGCAGTTGACAACTGCAAAACGATATGTAGACAATGAAAAATGATTTCCAGAGCCCTCTGAAGTGACACCCAAATGATAAATGTTTAATAAGAATCTTATCAATCTTAAAGAAATTGATTATCACTGACTGACCTTTCACCTTAAACTGCCCTTTTTTTAATAAATGCCTTAAATATTTCAAAGGGAGCATTACAATATATTTTATTTGTGGCCTTTAATCCTTTTCATGAAAACCTTTCATTTTGATGAATGGCAAACAGAGAAAATACAGAACCTGATTCTGGGTATTTTACTGACGTCTCCATCTGCATGAACTATGAGCCACAATTACCAGTGCTGTGAGATTGGAGGTGGTTGCTTATCCATTTGAGATTCTCACAGTGATTAAGAAAAAAAAAAAAAAACCTATCTTTTTTTTTCACTTTTAATGAGACTTCATGGTTTGAGAGATCTGGAAACAACAGTTGAAACTAAAGTTCTCCTATATAGACAAAACATTCTTATTTCTTAAGGTTAATCAGGACACTTGTAACTAATATTTTCCCTCTATAAGGAAAATGTGGCTTAATACTGCAAACAATAAAGTGGAGATAGGTAGTCATGTTTCTTAGTCTTAGCTGGAATTTGAAGACTACAAAAAGTCTGAATAGGGGTGTGTGTTGGGGGATGGAGGAACAGGTAAAGAAGAAAGTAGGTTTAGATCTTCTGGTATTTTAACAAACTAAGTTTGAGTTTTGCCAAGCTCTGTATTCAACTGTGTTCCAGGTACTCTGATTGCATAACAAACTATTGTCAACTGTCATGTTATAAAGTAACTACTTATTATGTTCATGATTTCTGCAAATCAGGAACTCAAGACACAGCAGGCATGGTTGTCTCTGCTCCAGATTACCACACCTTAATGGAAGACGTAAAGGCTGAGAGACAGGAGGCAAGACATTTTTCTGTAAACAGCCAGAGAGTAAGTATTCTTGGCTTTGCAGGGCATAGTCTCTGCCATGACTACCCACTTCTGCTATTGCAGGGTAGTAGAAGCCATTGATCATATGTAAATGAATGACCATGATATGTGCCAATAAAACTTTATTTATGAAAACAAGCAGCTGGCTGGATGTGGCTGCCTGGAGCCCTGAATGCTCATTTGCCTGCATGTCAGGAGGTTAATGAGAGCTGTCACTGGCGTCAGGGGCTGGGGGGTCTCAGTTCTTCTGTGTGTGGACAACTCCATGTAGGCTCACTGTAAGGTCTTCATGAAAACCCTAATGGACAACTCACATGTAAGCTTCTTAGTTACATATAAGTGTGTGTGTGTGTGTGTGTGTGTGTGTGTGGTACACTGCTTTCTTTATTTCTCTTTCTCTCACATATACATCCCTACTCTTCACTTTCATCTCATGGGAATAAAAGATAAACATAGATTGGAAAGGCAGGTTCAACAGAAGCTTTCTAAGAGCACTTCTTAACTCCCCAGTCCTCTATGCTAAGAGAAACTGAAGAAAATTAGTAAACTACTTCGTATTTTACATTTGAGATAGTTTGGCCTTCCTGTCATCAATGAGTCTGGGATCCAAGGATGTGAGTCCTAAAAGAGAGAGAAAGAAAGAGAGCATCAAATGGAAGTTGTATGACCTAGTCTCCAATATCATGCAGCATGACTTCTATCACATTCTATTCATTGAAGCAGTCACTAAGTCCAACGTGGGTTCAAGGAGACAGGGAAGAGACTGTCTCTCACTGGGGAGCATCAAGTTTCCAGAAGTGCTTGTGGATTGGAAATATTGATCTGGCTATTTTTGGAAAGCACAGCTTTACACTGTCTCACTCAATACACCAACACATTTTTAATGAGATACTTGCCAAGTCCCATAGTAGACAACAGTAAATAAAAGTTAGTATCTGCCTCAGAAAAGATCACAACAGGGTGAAAAGACAGTTTTGCAAAGAGATATTCAAAGATAATATATTACGGAGATTCGAGAAAAAAAACAAACAAACATGGAGGAACGACAAATAAATGCTACCAACATAGATTTAAGATGTAACATTTATGCTAGGTCTAGAAGAGATGTCAGCAAACTGTAGCCCATAGTCCCATCTGACCTGCTGCTTATTCTTGTTAAATACAGTTTTATTGGAACACAGCACACTCATTTGTTTATGTACTGTGTATGGCTGCTTCTGCATTACAACAGCAGAGGTGAGTAGTTGCAACAGAGACTGTCCCACGAAGCTGAAAATATTTCCTATCCGGCACATTACTGAAAATGTTTGCCAACTCCAGGTTGTCTAAAGAAGAAGCTTGCCAGGAAACTGAGGGGAAGGGAAAGAGGGAAAAGCTTGTACAAATGTGGAAAGTCACCAACAGGCCTGGGTCCTACTCAGAGTCTATTGACTCTATTAACCAAGAACTGTGCAAGTTTTTTCTTCTTCAGGACAATGTTCATATATTTTATTTATGCAGGAGCAATGAACACTTATCGGCTTGTGGGCTAGCCTTCATCTGTGTAGAGAAAAGGATTCAGAGACTCATAGGAACAAGGAAGAGGGGAAAGGCGGGGAAGGGAGAGAGGGGAGGGGAAGGGAGAGAGGGGAGGGGAGGGGAGAGGGGGGAGGGGAGGGGAGGGGAGAGGGGAGGGGAGAGAGGGGAGGTGAGGGGAGAGAGGGGAGGGGAGGGGAGGGAGGGGAGGGAGGGGAGGGAGGGGAGAGAAGGGAGGGAAGGGAGGGAGGGGAGGGAGGGGAGAGAAGGGAGGGGAGGGGAGATGGGGAGAGAGGGAGGGGAGAGAGGGGAGGGGAGAGAGGGGAGAGTGAGGGGAGGGGAGGGGAGGGGAGAGAGGGAGGGGAGGGGAGGGGAGGGGAGGGGAGGGGAGAGTGAGGGGAAGGGGGGAGTGTGACGGGAGGGGAGGGGAGAGAGGGGAGGAGAGGGGAGAGGGGGGAGGGGGGAGGGGAGAGGGGAGGGGAGGGAGGGGAGAGGGGAGGGAGGGGAGAGAGGGGAGGGGAGGGGAGAGGGGAGGGGAGAGGGGAGGGGAGGGGAGGGGGAAAACATATCTGTTAGACACTTGCATCTTGGATTTTCTCTTCCTTCCAAAAAGCGAAAAGGTTTTTGCTGATTTTGGCAAGAACCAAATCACATTTTTCCCTATCTTTTCATTCCCCTTGTTGCTTGTTTTTTTTTTTTTCCTCTCCCCAACACCCACCCCCCCACAAAAAAATAGAAAGATATTTTTAAAGATAGCATGAGTCCTGGAATCAGAACTGAGAAGTATAAATCCCATCTCTACTACATACTATGGTGTAATCTCAGGCGGGCAATTCACTAAATTTTTCTATGCCTCAATTTCTTCCTCTCTGAAGGAATAATATTAGTATATTATTTAGATATTAAACATTTAAGGCATAGTGCCTGGCTTTAAACAAGCACGAAATAAATGTAGCTTTTACCTCACTGCATTCTACCCCTTTCACCCTGTGGACCACATGAAGTCTAGTAGAGCAGAGATTTTTCCTTCTATCAGGAAGTTACCCAGGCCATCAGGTTATTAACTCAATATATTTTCCCCTTATCCCTTTACTAAAAAATCATGGCCGGGCGCGGTGGCTCACGCTTGTAATCCCAGCACTTTGGGAGGCCAAGGCGGGCGGATCACGAGGTCAGGAGATCGAGGCCATCCTGGCTAACATGGTGAAACCCCGTCTCTACTAAAAAATACAAAAAAAATTAGCCGGGCGTCATGGCGGGCGCCTGTAGTCCCAGCTACTCGGGCGGCTGAGGCAGGAGAATGGCGTGAACCCGGGAGGCGGAGCTTGCAGTGAGCCGAGATCACGCCACTGCACTCCAGCCTGGGCGACAGAGCGAGACTCCGTCTCAAAAAAAAAAAAAAAAAAAAAAAAAAAAAAAAAAAAATCATGAGTTATCTCTTTAGTAAGCCTTCCCGCTTTACAACCTGTGCTGCCCCCTCAGGTTCCAATGGTGGTAACCTCAATGGTGGTAACATCTGTTCTCTGAAAAGATGGAAAGTGCTTTAACATGAACTATAGGCTCTGCCTCCTCTCCAAGCCCACCTTGGTCATCCTCACGGCTTCCCTTTAGTTTTACCATCCTCACCTCTTGGTTCTTCTCTTTCACGTACTCTGCTCCTTCTACCCCTCAGTATTCAACTCCTTGACTCCAAAACTCTCTTGAAGACTCAATGCAAATGACCCTTTCTCAAAGCAACTGTGACCTCTTATGCTAAATGAGATAAAAGCCCCTCTTGCCCTCTCTCACAGAACCAATTTCCAATTTAAAAAAATTTATTTATGGCCGGGCTCGGTGGCTTACGCCAGCACTTTGGGAGACAGAGGCAGGCAGATCACCTGAAGTCAGGAGTTCAAGACTAGTCTGACCAACGTGGTGGAACCCCTGTCTCTATTAAAAATATAAAAATTAGCTGGGCATGGTGGCATGTGTGTAATCCTAGCTACTCAGGAGGCTGAGGCAGGAGAATCACTTGAACCCTGGAGGCAGAGGTTGCAGAGCCAAGATCATGTCACTGCACTCCAGCCTGGGTGACAGAGCAAGACTCCATCTCAAAAAAAAAAAAAAAAAAAAAAATTGGCCGGGCACAGTGGCTCACACCTATAATCTCAGCACTTTGGGAAGCCAAGGCAGGTGGATCACGAGATCAGAAGACTGAGACCATCCTGGCCAACATGGTGAAACCCTGTCTCTACTAAAAATACAAAAATTAACTGGGCATGGTGGCGCGTGCTTGTAGTCCCAGCTACTCAGGAGGCTGAGGCAGGAGAATCACTTGAACCCAGGAGGTAGAGGTTGCAGTGAGCTAAGATTGCACCACTGCACTCCAGCCTGGCCACAGAGCAAGACTCTGTCTCAAAAAAAAAAAAAAAAAAAAAAGACATTATTTATTGTACTTAACAAAATGAACAGTCATATATCTATAGGTGTGTTAATTAATGTGGGTCTTTCTCACTAGAGCAGGGATTGATAAACATCAGCCTGTGGCCAAATCTGGCCCAATGCCTGCTTTTGTACAGCCTGCAAGCTAAGAATGGTAACATTTTAAGTGGTTATCTACGTACCTACGTAATTCATTTTCCTCTTGGCCCAGAAGTCTAACATATTTACTATATGGTCCTTTGCAGAAAAGGCTTGCTCATCCCTGCACTAAGTTAGGTGCTGCTTCTTTTTTTTTTTTTTTTTTTTTGAGATGGAGTTTCACTCTTGTTGCCCAGGCTGGAGCGCAACGGCACAATCTCAGCTCACTGCAACCTCTGCCTCCTGGGTTCAAGCAATGCTCCCGCCTCAGCCTCCCAAGTAGCCGGGATTACAACTGTGTGCCACCACACATCCGGTTGATTTTTGTATTATTAGTACAGGCGGGGTTTCACCATGTCGGCCAGGCTGGTCTTGAACTTTTGACCTCAGATAATCCACCCACCTCAGCCTCCCAAAGTGCTGGGATTACAGGTGTAAGCCACCAGACCCAGCCTTTTTTTTTTTTCAATTCCAACATATCCAGCACTTAAAAGTGTCTGTCACAGAGTAAAAATACATAATATAGAGAGATGAGAAAATAATAATTTTGACATTTTAAAGCTCTCATTTTGAGCACACTCTGTGTACCAGGCATCACGTTTTGAAGGAATGTTGATTGTATGAACAGAGAACAAAGAGTTTTAAGCTGAAGCATAGCTGACTGTTGTCATCTCTGGAGGAGCACACCTTGAAGTCTAAGGATGAAACATAAATCTGTGATCTGGGGGGACGTTCGCTCTGTGCCTCTGCTCTTCTGGTTTTAAAATCTTTGCTTCCTGCCAAGATGCCATGTCCCTTTCTTGCTCCCTGTTCTACTCATTCTTTCTCCTGCATCCTTCTCCATTTGCTGTGTCTCTCTTTGATCCTTGATCTGTCTGTCTGAATACCACCCCTTATTCCAAAATCTTTCTCTCAAGCTTTGGAGGGCACCTTCTAGTCAAGTGCCGGGTAATAAAGTCATACTCAGTCTGTTCAAATCCCTTAAGACCATGGTTCTCTAGTACAGTCCCAGGGCCAGAATCATCATCACCTGGGACATTGTCAGAAATGCAAAATCTCAGGCCCCAACTCCAGCCTGGTTGAATTAGAAACTCACAAGCCATGGGGGCAGGAGGGGACAGCAATCTGTGATGTAACAAACTGCCTAGGTGGCTCTGCTTTAAGGTAGTGGCTCTCAATCCTGGCTGCATATTCTAATCACCTGTGACACTTTTTGAAATCTTCTATGCCCAGGTTCCACTCAACAAAACATTCTGATTTTTAAAAATTCGGGAAGGCCCAGGGTTAGCTATCTTTGCTTGCTTGCTTGCTTGCTTTAATAAATGAATGAATCCATTCATCTATCCATGCATCCATTCCTCAGGCCACTCCCTTGAGCAGCCAGAAATGAAAATTATTCTTGTATCTTCATAATCCAGGTCACTGACCAGGCCTATGCTAGAATAGCCAACAGTTCAATAGCTTTCTAGTAGAACAATACTTTGTTACAGGTATATTATTGAATGAAATAATTAAAGAAATGAAAATACTAACTAGGACATCACATAATAAAAGAAGGAAAGAAGAGAAAAGAAAAATTGTTGAAGATATCAACAAAAGCAAAATCAAAAGAGACCAATTAAAATAAGCACATGTACCCTAAAACCTAAAGTATAATAAAATAAAATAAGCCTTCAATTTCCACTATCATCTGTATTTTGCAAACTAATCCACCTGATTTGTCTAAAACCTTATGTATCCACAATTCACCAGGAAACAGAAAAGGAATTCCACTCAGCTTAGAAATATGGTCACTTCAATAACTTAAAGAAAAACAGTATCACATTAAAAAATATATACCTGCCATTTGCATGAATATATTAGTCCCACTTGGTCTTCCAGCTGCTTTTTCCAAGTTTCTAAAATATTAATTTTATAACTATCCTCTTCATCGGGATGGAATTTTTGTTTTTGAGCGTATAACATCACCACTAAAATCTCTTGGGGAACTAAGCAATGTATTTGCCAGGAAAATCATCATTTTAATAACCCAACAAGATGGACGTAGTGCAAAAAATACACATCTGGCAGGAGTATGAACTTGACAAGTGTCTTCTATTTCCTAGATGAAATCAAATCAAATAATATTCTTAAATTCACCCAGGATTGGAGAGGAGGGGTACAAAGGGAGGGCAATGGGAGTATTATCTTGTAAACAAGTAATAACTAGCAACATTGAATTGGCCTTGGTTTACTGTAAACACTTTAGAGTTGTCTCTGCCAAGTAACCACACTCTTATAACCACTGGAGGAATAATCAACCTTCAGACTAACACTCCTGTTTAGAAATGAACCACTAAAACTCACAGAGCAATTGGAACACAAATGGAATGACTTCCAAAAGGGTGGCAGAGTTTGGCTAAGCCTCCTAATGTTGCTTGTCCATAGCACCATGCCACCTGACAAAAACACAGGGACGGGGTCGATCTCTGTGAAAGTTGTGCAAGTGGATTCCTGGACCCTCTTTCCTCTCCCCTGCCCATCCACCCAGGCTGGCCTCACAGTCCTCTACAAACCCGTTCAGTGCAGTCTCTGGGCCTTTGTTCATAGTGGTCCCTCCTCAAAAATGTCATTCATTGCTCCTAGGCTGATCCCTGATCAGTTTCCCTTCCCCAGTAAACTTTTCTCAGTGAGACTAGGCCAGTGCTTCTCAGTCTATGGTGATTAACCAGGTGTTTGTTTCTTTGTTTTATTATTTTAATCTCCAATTCATCACGGATCAATAATTTTGTGAAACCCAATTAAGATTAACTACTAGAAAAATTATATTTAAGAAGGTACATAAATACATGTCCAATTTTTTAAATTATATCAACAGACATAAATTACTCTGTTCAATGGTTATGTTTCTCCACGATTCCTCTCCACTTTTGTGCAGATTAGCATGACAAAGTTCATAGACCAATACCAGCTCATCAACCACATTTTGAGTGGCTCTGTTCTAGGTAATGCTGATATTGTCTTCCTCTCTCCTCTATTAACTATAAACATTTTGCCAACTTCTCACTCAGTTATTAGATCTCCTGAATATGTCATATAATACTAGGTAGGGTGAAACTCTTAAACAAAGGCTGTCTCACTAAAGTTTTAGTTAGTGGATTTGTTATCTGGCCTAACTTCAGTAATCCAAAACAAAATAAAACAAAACATTTTCGTCCCCCAATGTATTAACCAGACACAGAAATATATAATTCCAGTCCAGAGAAAGGGTAATTATTTACCCTCTGATTCAATGAATATTCTCTCTACTACTACCCAAGGCAAGTTCTGAAAACACAAGCTCCACAAGAAGCTGAACTAAAAAAAGGCTTATGAATATTTGATGATATATTTGTCACAACAGATATCAGCATATTAAATATCCCGAGAATGTATATGATAAGGAAGTTTAACTTATATAGGTCTGGGGTTTTTTACACATTTTTTGAAAACAGCTTTTTATAATTGATAAGTTATATTTTAAGCATAGTACAAATAGCATCCTTTGGGATGTGACATTCTCATGAAATGCCAGTTTTCTGAGCAGTCACTGCAGAGTACTAGGTACTAGGAACATGCAAAGATGAGTGAAACATATTCTCTGTGTTCAACGAGGTAATGATATCTATATTAGGGTTCTCCAGAGAAACAGAACCAATAGGATGTGTAGATAAACAGACAGATTTGCTTTAAGAACCTGGCTCACGTGATCATGCAGGCTTGCAAGTTTCAGTCTGCAAGGAGGGCTAGCAGGCTACAGAGCTGAGAAAAGCCAATGTTGCAATGCCATCCCCATCAAGCTACCAATGACTTTCTTCACAGAACTGGAAAAAACTACTTTAAAGTTCATATGGAACCAAAAAAGAGCCCACATCGCCAAGTCAATCCTAAGCCAAAAGAACAAAGCTGGAGGCATCATGCTACCTGACTTCAAACTATACTACAAGGCTACAGTAACCAAAACAGCATGGTACTGGTACCACAACAGAGACATAGATCAATGGAACAGAACAGAGCCCTCAGAAATAATGCCGCATATCTACAACTATCTGATCTTTGACAAACCTGACAAAAACAAGCAATGGGGAAAGGAATCCCTATTTAATAAACGGTGCTGGGAAACTGGCTAGCCGTATGTAGAAAGATGAAACTGGATCCCTTCCTTACACCTTATACAAAAATTAATTCAAGATGGATTAAAGACTTACATGTTAGACCTAAAACCATAAAAACCCTAGAAGAAAGCTTAGGCAATACCATTCAGGACATAAGCATGGGCAAGGACTTCATGTCTAAAACACCAAAAGCAATGGCAACAAAAGCCAAAATTGACAAATGGGATCTAATTAAACTAAAGAGCTTCTACACAGCAAAAGAAACTACCATCAGAGTGAACAGGCAACCTACAGAATGGGAGAAAATTTTCACAACCTACTCATCTGACAAAGGGCTAATATCCAGAATCTACAATGAACTCAAACAAATTTACAAGAAAAAAACAAACAACCCCATCAAAAAGTGGGCAAAGGACATGAACAGACACGTCTCAAAAGAAGACATTTATGCAGCCAAAAAACACATGAAAAAATGCTCATCGTCACTGGCCATCAGAGAAATGCAAATCAAAACCACAATGAGATACCATCTCACACCAGTTAGAATGGAGATCATTAAAAAGTCAGGAAACAACAGGTGCTGGAGAGGATGTGGAGAAATAGGAACACTTTTACACTATTGGTGGGACTGTAAACTAGTTCAACCATTGTGGAAGACAGTGTGGCGATTCCTCAGGGATCTAGAACTAGAAATATCATTTGACCCAGCCATCCCATTACTGGGTATATACCCAAAGGACTATAAATCATGCTGCTATAAAGACCCATGCACACGTATGTTTGTTGTGACACTATTCACAATAGCAAAGACTTGGAACCAACCCAAATGTCCAACAACGATAGACTGGATTAAGAAAATGTGGCACATATATACCATGGAATACTATGCAGCCATAAAAAATGATGAGTTCATGTCCTTTGTAGGGACATGGATGAAACTGGAAAACATCATTCTCAGTAAACTATCGCAAGGACAAAAAACCAAACACCGCATGTTCTCACTCATAGGTGGGAATTGAACAATGAGAACTCATGGACACAGGAAGGGGAACATCACACTCCGGGGACTGTTGTGGGGTGGGGGGAGGGGGGAGGGACAGCATTAGGAGATATACCTAATGCTAAATGACGAGTTAATGGGTGCAGCAAACCAACACGGCACATGGATACATATGTAACAAACCTGCACATTGTGCACATGTACCCTAAAACCTAAAGTATAATAATAAAAAAAAATTTAAAAAAAAGTTGCAGCTCAAGTCTGAATATCATCTGCTGCAACATTCCCTCTTACTTAGATAATTTCAGCCTTCTGTTCTATTCAGGCCTTCAACTGATTAGATGAGGCCCACTCACATTACAGAAGGCAATCTGCTTTACTCAATCAATTTAAATGTTAGTCTCATCTAAAAATAGCCTCATGGAAACATTCAGAATAATGTTTGGTCAAATATCTGGGCACCATGTCTTAGCCAAGCTGACAAATAAAACTAGTCATCATAATATCCTAATTAGAGCCACAAGCCATGCATACAAAAGACAATAATGCAAAGCAGAAAGGATTAAGGGCCAAAGAATGGAATGAAGCTCCTCGCAGCTTCCTCCCATTGCTTTTAGGATATAGACCAAATTCTTGACATGACCTTCAAGGCTCTGCATAATTTGGGGCCCAGTTCCCCGTCTAGCCATGTCTAGCTTCACTCTATCTCTGGCTTTCTGAATTGCAGCCACTTGTCTTTCTTCCAATGCCTCAATCATTCCATGTCCTCTCCAGTCACTAAGCTTAAATCTGGCCCCCTCTATCTGGAAGACTTCCTCATGCCCCTCCACCTCTCGATAGCCTTTTAACTTTGACCTGCTACTTATCCTATGCTCTCAGCTGAAACTTTAACTCCTTAGAGAATCCTCTCTGACCTTGAGCCCAAGACCCTAGTCAGGCCCAGGGTCCTTTACTTTCTCATTAAACTGTGATCCTTTTCTTCACTGCACTAATACCGATGTATAACAATAGACTCATGACTGTGATTAGTTAATAATCGCCCGTCTCCCTCCACTGGATTGCAAGTCCCATAAGAACTAAGACTCTCAGGTTTTGCCCACCATTGCAACCTCTGTGCCTCACTCACCATTTTGTTCCCAGAACAGCAGGCACCTAATACATACGTGTTGATTGGCTAACTGACTGAATGAATGAACTTCAGAAACAAAACATAAAATGTCTCATAGATTTGCACAGTTGTTCAGTATGAAAGAAAGGGAAAAGAGAAAGCTAGAATAAAATGGGATTTATATATTAAAATTATAAGTACAGGTCCTTTCTCATTTATCAGTAAACATTTACCACTAAAGGAAGACATATAAGAGTTCTAAAGGTAAATTAGCTGTGTACCTATACAGTCATAGAATAAATCTCCTAGAACGACTTCCTTCCCATCCCTCTCCCCTTTCCCAAACCAATATTAGGTCATAAAGTCCTTCAAAATCCTTTGGCTTGGGTTTATTTATATTTTTAATTTCTTCTTTGGCATTTTGCTAGCACTTTAAAAAACATGAATGCTAGTTAATTTTTGAGATTAAATATATAAATCTGAAAGGTAACTGTGTAATAACACATCAACCAAATAAAATACATAATACAATTTAATAATACTAATAGCACACTAAAAATATCAGATATCGTGCATGTATGTCAAAAGATGACAAGGATAATAAAACTCAAAAGTATTGTACAATAATAACATACCCAGAAGAACAGTAAATGAGGCACCTTTAAATAAACTACTTTCAGAAGAAGGTTGCAAATTACAATATCAAGAATGCAGTGAAAGGAACTGAATGCTCTAAAGGTTTGTAAATTAACGCAAAAATGAGATCTTTAAGTATTGCTCATTATCCTGCTTTAACAGAGATGATTTGGAAAGTCAGTCACAATTACCAAGCTAAGTCGCAAAAAAAAAAAAAAAATCAGTAGAATAAGCTTCCAAAAGAAAGGTATTGCTGATGCGGAAAAAAAAAATATTCATCAAAGGCACCCAGAAATTTTTTTAAGTCTAGATGATGGCAGGATTACAGATAATTTTATCTTCCCTTCCAGGTCGTTCTACATTATAATTTTTCTAAATTTAAAAAAATGTGGAAAAGCAATAAAGAAGCAATTTAAGTAAAAAAAAAAAATACAAGATATCCTTAAAATTGTGAGGTTTCTAAGTAAATAGACAGAAAACATTTTCTATTCACTTTGATTTCTTGATTTGCTTACTTAACACTTTTTGAGGGTCTACCACTCCCTGGACATTGTCCTAGGTCTTATGAATACAAAGATGCCAGAGTTTCCACCTGTTGTCTTTCCTCCAAGGCAGATTATAGATACTGACAGTAAATAAGGGAATAAGCCCTGTGATTTTGTCCTCAGGTCACTGCCCAGAAATTTAACCAGTCACAACCTTTACTAAACAAACATTGTACATATTTAGTAAGTATTTATTTGCTGAGTATTAACTCTGTGTCAAGCATTGTACTAGACATCTTGAATATAGCAATGACCAAGATAGGGACAGTCCTTATTTAGGAAATCATTTGACATGAGCTACAGATTAAATATAGAAACCAATCACATTTTTTAAACTTGCATTCATTTCTCAAAGTAATACTTTTATGAATCTGTTGAATGTTTCTTGATGACCCTGGCTAGACCTAGCTCAATCTCTGAACGAGAGTATCAGCGAGGATTCCATTTGCCTGGATGCAACAAAAAGCCTGATGACTGTGCCTTTTCCATTTGCAGCTTATTTTTCTCATATAAAAAGGAATCAAGAAGCAGTGCATTCAGAATTGGTATAATAGCTCCTTGGTGACACCAGAGCCTCAGGCTCCCTCTTCCCCATTTTGCCATGCACTTGTTATCTTCCATAATGGTGTTTCTGTAAGAGGAGATGGTGTCCAACCATATTTTTTATTAACAAAGTTAGAAATAGAAGTCACATACTAGTTAATATTAACCTATAAGAAACAAAAAAACTGAAGGCTTAAAATTAAAAATACAGATGCCAAAAAATGAAAATATGACTTTACCCAAGGTTTGAGGAAAATTAGCAAGATAGTCCACATGACTTAAGCGGTGTCTAAAGAAAACAAAATGGATGAATAAGCTGTTCATGTGTCAGTAGATCAGGCACAAATAACCAATAAGGACAATTTAGACCAAATATTACAAAGCAGTAATAATGATGAACATGACTGGGTACACTCACTAAATAACAGCACTGAGCCAAGTACATTATCTGCATTCTCTCCATGTATTCTCACCACAGTTTTAGCCATGAGGGCCCCAACATCAATTGAGGGTACTGTCAAATGGGCCTTCACAAAGCACTATTTACAAAAGTGGCAGCGAGGTTAAAGGAAATGAACAAGGAATAGTGTGTTTCAGTAAATTAACCACAGACAACCATCACTATCCCTAAGCAGAAGACACCAAGGGCTGAGTAGAATTCCAAGACAGAGACAGGAGGTCTGGCTGTAAGACAGCACTAACCAGCAGTAAGCTTTCTGAGAGGGACACAGCCAACTGTAGTGACCCCACAGAGGATGAGCAGGAAACACCAAACTCCTTATTTCATTCTCCTTTCACACTTAGAGCTCCTGCTGGGATTCCTTCTGGGGTGAACCCCACTGGAAAGCAAAGGACAAAAGGCATTGCAAAATAGCCAAGGGAAGAAAATGCTACTGGGGACAAACCAAAGATCTCCCACACAAACCCTAAGAGGTAGGCATTTTTGTTGTTCTTGGTTTACAGATGTAGAAAATCAAAGAAACTCAAAGAAGCTCAAAGATGTTACTAACTCACCTAAAGACCATATTTGAAGCCAGTTCTGACTCCCGAGGCCCATCACTCAACTATCAAACCATATCATTTCTCAAGATAGGCTTTAATCCCCAAACTGGGTAATATGACTATATTTCTATCTCTATTCTCTGATGTTTAAGAGGAAAGATGGATGGATGGTCTACTTTTATATTCTTAATCACAGGATTATAGTCTGCATTGGAAAACTGCCCCTAAAATCATCCTATCCCTTAAACTATAGACCAGTGATCCTGAAGTCTGATACCCAGACCAGTGGCATCAGCTGCACATACTATGCACAGACTCCTCCTCACCCCCAAACCTACTGAATCAGAAACTCTAGGCTGAGGGCCCGGCCTACTTATATTAACAAGCCCCAAGCCAAGGGCTTGTTTTTACTGATTCAGAAATTCTGAGTCTGAGGCCCAGGATTCTTATTTAACACATCCTCCATGTGATTCTGATGCATGCACCAGTTTAAGAACCACTGCAATATCTATTTTCTGTATAAAAGAAAAAGTCTATAAACACCTTGAGAATCACTTCTCTCAACCTTTACAGCATTAGCAGCTGGTTCCAGTAGGGCTGCTCATCTTAACACATCCCAGTGTGTTGCATTCACTGGCAGATGGAGAGGACATTGTGATGTGCATCCAAGCCAGTGGAGGGCACATACTCCTGAAGGCTTGCTACTGTCCTGTTTTTCAGTTAACCTGAAGTAGCCCAAGTCATGAAAGAATCAATCAGTTGATGAAGAGAGAAAAAGTAGGGAGCACGTCCTAAGCAGCAGTAATCTCCCTCCCAATGAGTTTTGTGTTTTGTCATAGTCTGTAGCAATTGCCCCCTACTCCCCTAAGGATGGACTGGACTATATTACTTTGCACGCACATCGTCCAGAGTGTAGTCATCATTTTTAGGTTCCATCTGCCATGTAGCTGTAATCTCACTGATGGACTTCTCTGGGTTGAATAATCACTTCAGCACTGTGCTGCTTCTACTGTTCTCCATGAAGGGTAAAGGCGGTTAAAATGCAAGTCCCCAAGCCTCACCTTCAAAACTAATTTTGTGTGCCACGGGTAGAGCTCAGGGATCTTTATATTTAACAAGCTCCCTAGGTGATTCTAGTGCCTCTGTTCTAAAGACCATACTATAATACTGAGTGGTTAAAGACACAGGTTCTGGCCAGGTACAGTGGCATGTGCCTGTAACCCCAACTACTCAGGAGGCTGAGGTGGGAAGATCACTTGAGCACAGTTCAGGACCAGCTCAGGTAACATAGTGAGACCCTGTCTTAAAAAAAAAAAAAAAAAAAAATGTAGGCTCTGGGGTTGAACAAACCTATTCCAACCTCACCTCTTACAACATCTGTCCCTTGAGTAAGTTACTCACCTCTCTGCGCTTCTGACTCTTTCTTTGTAAACTAAGGATAATTTAAAGTACCTAGATCATAGATTTGTTGATAAAATTTAAAGACAATAATCCATGCAAAGCACTTACAAGTGCCAAGCATATAGTAATCACTCTCATGAAGTACTGTCAGCCACTCTTACTTCTGTGATGATAATGATGACCATCACTGTCATCTAAATCAACTACATTTATCAAAAAAGAAGAAAGAAGACAAGTCTGGCTTCTTTCTTCTGATCATATCCTTCTGATGTGTCTGAATTTTCACTTAGGCTGGCTCTTTGTAATATGTTTCTTAGAAAATGAAAATTGAATTTAAACAGGTAGCTGCCCCCCCCCATCACACAGGCAGGGGAGAAAATGAAATGGCTTATTAGGGGATTTTAGGGGAAATTAGACAATCAGCCTAAGTTTCAGTTCACTGCCAGATCGAGGTGCGGGTAGGAATGATGGAGGTGGAAAGAGAATAGGCACAGCCGATCCTCCAGGGTGTTTGTGGAGCTGTGGAGAGTGATAATGGCAGCGAACAAGCTTTATCAAAGTGTGAAGGATAAAGTAAATGTAACAGATTACTCTCAAACTCCTTACATTTGAAAGAAACTCTTCAGAAAATAAAAGGTTTCAACATTTCGAATGACACACCACATCCCTCGATTACCTACCCCTTCCCAAAAACTAAAGTGAAGAATATAGAAGGAATTTTATTTCAAAAGGGATGGTGTTGAGAAGAGATGTATGGATGTATGGGATAATTTTTTGAGATCTTTAAGTATTTTAACTCATTTCTTTATATGCTATTAAACCAAAAGACCATTCTTCTTTCTTCCAGAAGACCAAAGTGTACATCTACCACCTCCTCCTCACCAAAAGCTCAGAGTTGTCTCCCCGACCGTTCCTCAAGTAATATTTTCTAAAATATAGTTAATGGCACAAAAGGACAATCACAATGTAAATCTCGCACCTCAGAGAGAAAGCAGTGCCACATAACATCTGCTACTAGCACACATGTGACTCCCTTCTGAAACTGCCTTTGCGAAACTGTAACTGAGGAAATTATGACAGAGAAAAAAATCAGACCTAACCAACTCCATCTTGCTTCTAACCTTTAAGCTGTCCTTGTCCATTCCCGGGCATAGGCCGAACTAACTTTGGGAAGGAATTCAGTTCATGTTTTGACTCTGAAACAAATTTGATAACAGCCCTTTCCCGAAAAGACCCCCTTCTTGCATGGGCACCAGTCTGCCTTTGCAGGACTAACAAATCAGCTACAAGATTAGAAATTACAGTTGAGGGGTGTGCAGCCTCGGGCTCCAAGAGTCTGAACCTCCCCAAATTGCTTCTGGGGATAACATCACTACTGTAAAACCTAAGATCAGTGCTTAAGGTATTTTCCAGACCCTGCACTGGATGGATCAACCGGCCCCACCCAGAAATGGCACAACCAGTTCTGCCATCCCACCCAGGAACAGAAGACAGCAAAACAACCTCACTTCAACCCCTATGATTCCGTCTCCAACCTGCCTAATCAGCACTCCCCACTTCCCAAGCCCTTACCCACCAAATTACCTTTAAAAACTCTGATCCCCAAATGCTTGGGGAGACTGATTTGAGTAATAATAAAACTCCAGTCTCCCACACAGCCAGCTCTGCTCTCTGCTTAAATTATTCTTTCTCCATTGCAATTCCCGTCTTGATAAATCAGTTCTGTCTAGGCAGCAGGTAAGCTGAACCCACTGGGCGGTTACACTTTGACTTTATTTCCTTGTTTGTGAGGAAGAGAAAATTTCTCTTCCTGTGTCAGCTGATTGCTGGAGTTCCCTTTGTCTCTGATTCCATATACATATCTGAGACTATTTCCCAAATAATCGGTCCCAACAAATTCAAACCCTTGAGCCACAAAGTCATTTGGTGGTCACCACTGATCTCACTGCTAATGAGACACTATATGCACAGAGCCAAAGAGGCAAGCTTTTAAGGTTTATTTCAGCACTGTGGCTTCCTTTAACAGGGAAGAAAGGAGGGATAAAAACTGGATATTACAGACTCAGCTCAAGTGTCTGCCTGACCTCCTTGATGGAAAGCCATCAGCAGCTTTATGTATCAATAATCCCATATGCATGGCACATCTCTGAAATAGGAGGACTTGGTTTATCTAGAACTCCTCCTCTCTGAAGAATCCTTCACGCCTTTATAATCTATTGTCATTTTTTCTTTTTGTTTATCCTTTCATGGCCCTCCCATCTGAACTGTGAGAAGCATGAGTGCAGGAAGCATATAAAACACCTTATCATTAGCCACAGTGCTTTGGACCTTGCTATGTGTATAACAGACCCGTAAATAAGTTGAACTGTGTGAAACAGTTGATGCTCAATGATTTTTGACCTTTAAAAGTAGCATTTACATATGGCTCAACCTAATACATGCTGTTTCCTCTGCCTAGAAGGCTCTAATCCATAATTCTTTGCCAATTAACTCCCACTCTTGCTTCAGAAGTCAGTTTAATTCATCATTTCCGAGACCAGCTTTCCCTGATGAGGTCAGCTTCCTCTATGACAGGCTCATATGGTACCAACCACTGCTCCTTCACAGCTGTGATCACAGTTGTAATTTCCTATTTTTATGTATACTTATTTTAATACTTCTTCCTCTCACAAGATGAGAAACTCCGTGTAATCAGAGACTGTGCTTTTTCCACTGTTTATCTAGTACAATGTCTGGCACTTAATAGATATCAACAAATATATCTTGAATAATAAAATGGGTTTCACTAACTCACATGCAACTGGTATAACCAGAGTATTTTCTTGCTATAGTAAAGAAAAAGCTATTCAATATTCCAGCTTTTCTCCATATTTAGGCAGCTTACTGGAACTGAGAATCCCATAGAAGTTTAGACAGACCCATTGACTCACTTAATGATCTATGTGATATTTTGATCTCATATTTGCAGTTATTTAGCTTCCATTAATAACTTCTGTTTCTATTTTCAGCACTGGGATTAACTTCCTTCTGAGTTTGGGCAGATTTAAGAAGTTCTTAACCTCAAATGGCTTTGAACATCCATGAATAAGATATAGTGTATAAGATTTTCCCCTTTGATTTTTTTTTTTTTTTTTTTTTTTTTTTTTGCTGAGCTTCTGACTCACCCATAGGTCTGGTAAGTTGCCATGATTCTTTTAGCTAAATCTCGCCAGATGTTTTGTTCCTAACATCTAGATCTGTGTGTTATATCCCTGTATTCCTCATCTTTTTTTTTTTTTTTCTTATCTATAGCAATACACTCCTCGGTGCCTGTTTTTCAACTGAACCCTGGTTTGGATACCAGCACATCCCACCAGAACCCACTGTCCAAAGTTAAAAATAAGACGCCACGTGGATTCATTCAATGTATTTAGCAACATTTAAAAGAAATGAAAGAGGGAAACTCACAAATATTGAATTGTACATCGTAGCACAGTTAGCTGGATTCAGAGAGAATAAGCTTAAAGGCTAACATGCACCTTTTTAAACCTTTGGTAGTTCTTCAGGCTTTCTGATAATAATATACTTATGTCATTAAGCAGTTGGGAAGGCTGCATAAGAAAGTGTGTGTCTAGCACAATACGTGGAAATATAATAAACACAGACTAAATAGTAACTATTGTTATTCCTATTAATAAAAAGAGACTGTGACTATGTCAATTATACTTTCTCCTCAAATAGCAGAACAAAAAGTAGATTGTTTTCTCTCCAAAGCTTTTACTTTATTGTCTCTTTCATGGCATACAGTTTAATGCATGTGACTAGACTTGGTCAATTATGAAGCAAGTGGTCACTAAAAACACTGGTAGCTAAAATTTTTACTGTTCACCAAAATCAAATAACTATTTTGTTTTTAATTGCCTTTCTGTATTTTTCCTTTTAATTGCATCCTAATTCTCAGCTGTGAGTAACCTGTAGACTGAGGTTTTCGGCAAGCATCATCACCATTAGCAAGCATACCCCTATGCTCTGGGATCTCCAAGTCACCTTTATATCTGCTGCTTGGAGTCCATTTGTGTACGGGCTGATGCTTCTTTCTGAGCTGTCACCAAAACTACTCCTTGATATAAAAACTGGTCCATTGCATATGAGAATCACTGACCAGTATATTAGCTTTGGCACCATTAATTTTTCAACCATGCAGCAGTTGCTCCTTAAGTATTTGTCCAGGCAGTAATCCTACTGATCATATATCGCTTCTGCAAACAAAGGGCTCATGCCATCTTTATTTGTTATGAGTTTAATTTATTGATTTTTCTGTATTATATGCACATTACTGCATTTTGTATCATTTAAAACTTATTTATGAGAGTTACTAAGTTTAAAGTGACTTAATTTCCTTTTCATTTCTCTGCAGTATTTTTTATGCCTTGTGTTTCTTTTTCTATGTGTATAGGTTTCTCCCCTTTGATTTTTTTTTTAAAGAGGTCATCCATTCAATAAGGCTTAAACATCAAAGTGTACAAAAGGTATGCAATGAAGAGTCTCCCTCTCAACCCAGGTAATCACTGTGGTTTACGTCTTGTCATTCCAGAGATTTTTATTCATAAACTGACCAGCACAAATATGCATTCTTTCCCTCTATTTTTACACAAATAGTAGCAACTATACCTGCTGTCCTGCACTTCCTTTTTCACTTAAATAAATATCTTTTCACATCAAAGTATACTGAGCTTGCTTGTGTGTGTGGTTTTTGTTTGTTTTTACAATTGGATATTCTTTTATGGTAGAAATACACCATAATTCATTTAGTCAATGCCCTGTGATAGATATCCAGGCTAAACCTAATCCTTTACTATTACAATGATGCAATTAATTTACATAGGCCATATTATGTGTATTTGAGTGTAATCATAGGATAAATTTTTAGAGGTAGACTTGCTGGGTCAAAGGGTACACATACACATTTCAAATTTTGACATATACTACAAGCTCTTCACAGGGTTGTACAAGTGAGTGCTTCTTTCTCAGTAACTCACAACAAAATGTATGTACCTTTTAGATTTCGTCAATATGATAGGTGAAGAATTAGATCTCAGCATGGTTTTATTCACATTGTTCTTATTGCAAGCGAGATTTAACATCTTTTCAAATGTTTAAGAGCAATTTTTATTTCCTTTTCTGTCATTTGTACATTTATAAATTTTGACCATTCGAAAAAATTGATATGTAACTCTTTTCATTATTAATTTCTAAGCCCTCTTTGTATATTGGTAATATTGGCTCTGTGTCTGACATGTGTTGAAAATATTCTAAATACATTTTTCATTACTTTGCTTATTTTCTTCTGGGAATAGTGGGGCAAACAGAAGTTTATTTTTATCTCTTTATTTTTCATTTCACTTATTTTGTCACTCTTTTATGACTTCTGAATTTTGAGTTCACATTAGGAAGGCCATCCTCATCCTGAGGTTTAAACACATCCTCCCACGTTTTTCATAGAAATTTGACAGTTTTCATTGTCATTTGTTTTACCACTTATAACTTCTATCCATTGGAATTTTTCATAGTGTATGAAGTATGGACCCATGTTTATTTTTTTTCTAGATGTCAACTCAGTTGTCTTAAGACCACTTATTAAATGCTCAGACTGGGCCGGGTGTGGTGGCTCACGCCTGTAATCCCAGCACTTTGGGAGGCCCAGACGGGCAGATAACCTGAGGTCAGGAGTTCGAGATCAGCCTGACCAACATGGTGAAACCTCGTCTCTACTAAAAATACAAAATTAGCCAGACATGGTGGCACATGCCTGTAATCCCAGCTACTCGGGAGGCTGAGGCAGGAGAATTGCTCGAACCCGGGAAGCAGAGGTTGCGATAAGCCGAGATCACGCCATTGCACTCCAGCCTGGGCAACAAGAGTGAAACTCCATCTCTAAATAAATAGCCAGGCTTTCCCCTGTGGTTTGAAAAGTCACTTTTCGCAAACATGAATCTTGTGTTTAAATGCTTCTGTTCCTGGACTTTAAACTCTAGTCCATTGATATTTCAGCTCATGTGCCAGTATGACACTCTTAATTATGAAACTTTATTGTACACTCTGATGTATAATAACACTTTTTATTTTGTAATATAAACTTTACAATACCTTGTCCAATTCAGAAAGAGAGAAACTCGCCTATTGGTATTTTAACTGAAATCATGCCTAATTTAATAGTCACTGAGAGAAGTTTGAGATTATAACAACATTCTTTCTAGTCAAGAGTATAGTATGGATTCAATTTGTTGATGCTTTCTTGGAAAAGATCTTGTGTATTTCTTGTTAATTCCTTTGTATTTTATCTTCTGTGTTGCAATTAAGGAGAGCCTTCTTTGCAATGTATTTTCTAACTGGCTTGTTTGAATATATGACAATTACTGATTTGTATAAATACTTTTTAATCTCAACAACTTGTTGAATTATTCTTAGAGTTGACTTTCTTGTATTTTCCAGGAATACAATTATTTCATCTGAAAATAAAGATATTTTATATGCTCCTAACACATTTTTTATATCTCTAACCTTGTTCTTAACCTGATTACATTAGCTAGCACTTCTAATGCTACATGAAGTACAGCATTGCAGTGATGGTAGCCAATGCTGCCTGTTCCTGACTTCATGTGGGAAACCTTCCAGTGTTTTTCCAGTAGGGACCATCCTGGTTTATAATGTTTTATCAACTTAAAGAAGAATTCATATATGTTTATTGATTGTATTTATTCTGAATGAAAGTTGGATTTTATCAAATGCCTTTTCAGCATGCATGAAGAAAGTAATGATTTTTCTCTTTAGGTCATGACCAATGTGGTTAATATTAGGAAATCTTTTAATAGTGACTATTTATAAATATTGATTATTTACAAGGAGGTGTTATTGCATTTGGTGAACTATGGTATCATTTTTCTCTCTCTTCAACAATCTATGCCAGATTTCAGGAATAGTTTTGTATTCTCTCATTTAAAACAAGTAAAATTTTCTATTAATCTTTTCCTTGTGTTCTGAACCATATTCAACAGCATTGTAATTTTTCTTTTCCTTTCTTTTTTTTTTTTTTTTTTTTTTGAGACAGTCTTGCTCTGTCACTAGAGTGCAGTGATATGATCTTGGCTCAATGTAACCTCCGCCTCCCCAGTTCAAGTCATTCTCCTCCCTCAGCCTCCTGAGTAGCTGGGCTTACAGGCATATGTCACCACGCTGGCTAATTTTTGTATTTTTAGTAGAGATTGGGTTTTGCCATGTTGTCCAGGCTGATCTCAACCTCCTGGCCTCAAGTGATTCACCCACCTCAGCCTCCCAAAGTGGTAGGATTACAGGCATGACCCACTGCGCCTGGCCAATTTTTCTATTCTTTGATAGTTTGGTAGCACTACTCTGTGAAACTATCCCGCTGCTTTTTTGTGAACATTTCCATCACATTTTTTACTACTTTTTATATGGAAGTCATTCTGCTCTTATTACTTATTTTTCCTGTAGACACTTTTAGCAAATATTTTTTTTCTATCAAAAAGCCCATTTTAATTGTGTTCAGTTGTCACAAAAAAAAAAAACGTTTAAAAAATCCAGAAACATAGATGTTTTATATGAGTCTTCATGGAGACCCACTCTGTTTCCTGAACCATCCTGGATCCAGATAGTTCTGCTGTCACCTAGTTCATCGATTTCCACAGTGAGTATTGAAAAAATGAATATTAGTTTTTGTCTTTCACCATCAAGAAATATATTTTTTGGTAGTTTCTGAGCTCTGTCAAATGGAGCTCTTTCTCTTCTGTTTTTCTCTAGTTCTTTCCAGATGGTCTCTGCATGAATGCACTTGTTCTTGAAAGTCTTGTCAATATTTTGGAGCTCTTTCCAGATCTGACCAAACAATGAAGTTTGTATCTTTGTTTTATATTTTTTCCTGATATTTTTGGATGATTTGGGGGATTGATTTTTTTCATTCTATCTATGCATTTTTGTAGTGTTGAAATCATTGTGGGTTCTTTATCAACTTGGAAATAATTAGGATTTGTTTTAGAAAAATTTAAAGTATCTAGGAAAGAGTCTAAGACCATAAGACATAAACTCCATTTTAAAACAAAACAAGTCTAATAAAATGCCTCCTACCTACTCTCCTCAAGTCCAGTATTTCTAGATTTACACTGAATGGGTGGCAGAGCTTTAAACTGGACATTAAGAGAATAAGGAAAAGGAGTGGGACAGTTCCCACTATGTAACTATAAAGAAATTATAGCCTGTTTGAACAGAATCTTCAGGTCTTAATAAAAATAACCTTTTTTGTACTCTGCTCATACCCTCTCCCAGTCCCCAAGAGAAGAAAATCGTTGCCTCCCTGACACTAATCAGTCTCCCAGCAGAGTATGGCAATTACCGCCGTCTGCTATTCCCTAGGTACAGCTCCCAAGTAACAGAAAATCTGCGATTCAATCTCTGGTCATGGAATATGGGCTGTGCTTACAGAGGTAAAATTGAATCACTCAGAAGTCAGGAAATGGGGAAGTGTTAGTACATTTTATAAGGTGGCAGCAAGACATAAAAATTTCTTCACCCATAAAAGAGATTAGAAGCAACTTGGTGGGAACAAATGCATTAATCAGGTTTTCACAAAGGCCTATCAATCTCTGTCCACCCTATGCATTTCCTGCATAGCATAAACTAGCTGATTAATGGACCAGACTTTCATGGTTCCTCCCATCTCTTCTGCAGACAAAGGGAGGCCCAATACTTTCCAACAAATCCAAAGATTCAGAATGTCCTGAGCTTTGACAGCTAGTCTTAAAAATTATAAAAATGGGTTGCAGTTCTTCCAGAGATCACTAGGTTATCTTTTTTAAAAGGACACTCAACCCATTACTCAATATTTGTTGCATTGACTGGGGTAAGGACCTGGCAGGCAAAAGCAGGTGTAGAGGTTGACATTTGTTGTTGCTAAAGCTGCTGTTATCTTAACCTAACAAAGTAAAACTGCCAAGTTATGAATGAGGGAAGTTGGAGGTAATAAACATATATTAAATCAGGAAAAGATTTTTTTCTTTTATGATTCGCAGCAGGAATTCTTTTAAAGATCCTGCTTTTCTAATGAACTGAATTTTTATTTTAAAAAATCAAATATTTTTCAGAACCTCTCTATTGTTTGTTATACTTTAAGTTCTGGGGTACATGTACAGAACATGCAAGTTTGTTACATAGGTATACACATGCCATGGTGGTTTGCTGCACCCATCAACTCATCATCTACATTAGGTATTTCTAATGCTATACCTCCACTAGCCCCCCACCTCCCGACAGTCCCTGGTGTGTGATGTTCCCCTCCCTATGTCCATGTGTTCTCACTGTTCAACTCCCACTTATGAGTAAGAACATGCGGTGTTTGGTTTTCTGTTACTGTGTTAGTTTGCTGAGAATGATGGTTTCCAGCTTCATCCATGTCCCTGTGAAGGACATGAACTCATCCTTTTTTATGGCTGCAGAGTATTCCATGGTGTATATGTGCCACATTTTCTTTATCCAGTCTATCATTGATGGGCATTTGGGTTGGTTCAGAACCTCTCTCTAACATGCATGTGAAATTCTAATTGTAGTATAAATTAACACTGGTTGGAAAAAACTATTTAAGTGTTGGAATCCAATCTGATTTGGGAACCATTAAAATCAATTCTGAATTCTGTACATTTTTCATCTTTACCAAAAACTTTTTTCTCTACTGTCTCTTTCTTAACAACAATGACATATTCCCAATTTTTCACACAGAAAACTACAGTCATCTTCTGTGTGCCCATGTTTCCCAATTTGTTGTCAATTCCTAATGATTTTTTCCTCATATCACCCGTTTATTGCTGTTGCCATAAACCACGTAATGTTTTGGGGTTTTTTTTTGAGACAGAGTCTTGCTCTGTCATGCAGGCTGGAGTGCAGTGGCACAATCTCAGCTCACTACAATCTCCATCTCCCTGGTTCAGGCGATTCTTCTGCCCCAGCCTCCAGAGTAGCTGCAACTACAGGTGTGTGCCACCACACCTGGCTAATTTTTGTATTTTTAGTAGAGATGGGGTTTCACCATGTTGGCCCGGCTGGTCTCAAACTCCTGACCTCGGGTGATCTACCTGCCTTGGCCTCCCAAACTGCTAGGATTACAGGCATGAGCCACACTGCCCAACCCATAAACCATGTAATGTTCCATTAGCATTCACTTTCCTAGACCCTTTCTCACTGGCTTTTAGGCGTTCGGCGTGGTGTACACATTGCCTATTTCAATTCCCCATCCAGCCTTCTTCAGCAGTTCCTATTTTCTGTTGTCCAAAGCCTCAGTGCCTAGAATTGACCTTCAAGTTCTCTAGGACTCATCCCCACTTCTTTCCAGCATCCTTCACTACTTTATCTTACCTCTGCCATGGTATGCACTTACAGGCAGTATATGGTTTTCACTAAGGCTTCCCCATTAGAGGAAATTTTATAAAAGTTACAGTAATACTTGTTTTGCCATGAACCATGCAAATGCTTCTTACATACTTACCTGCACCTAGGATGATCACAAGAAAGTGGGAAAGGAAAGGCAGCACAATTTGCATTTAAATATTTCCTATGTTGCAGGTACTGAGACAGGATTAATATATGTTTAATAAGTATATTTGGATCTCTGCACATATGTATAAAAAAGGGATACAACAATTTTAAAGTAAATAAGGCATCAGTATTTCCATTTATAGATAAGAAAACAAAGGCTCAAAGAGGTTGAGCAATCCATGGTCACCCAACAAGATAGATTTGAGTGTATGGGTGCTTGTTTTATGCTAAATTTTGTCTCATTTTTATATCACCACTCAGTCAGCCTATAGATGGGAGTTTCCCTTCCTTCTGCTCACTGGAAGTGACTTGTTCACGTTATCTACCTAACAATAAAACAATCATAACAGATCTTAAACTAATAGAAAGGATTAAATGACTTGCCAAGTAGTAGCCAATGAGAATCAAGGGCCGGATTTTCAGCTGAGGCCTCTCTTTCCCCGATTGGATGCTACCTTGAAGTTTTGTGAATCCAGTGAAAATCAATCACAACACCTGTAATGTTTTGTCAAGTTAGGGAGGAATAAAAGATGTCAATCTGAAATCTATGAGCACCCTGACTCTGTTACAACCTTGGGCTGCATTTTGGAGAAAAATATACTACAGACCAGACACTCCATCAAAAGATACATTCATCAATTGGGTATAACACTGTTTACTGTCATCACACAATTTTGTTATTTGTTTTGGCTTAAATTATTAAGACAATTCTATTTACCTCTCCCTCCTCCCTTTGCCTATATAGACACCCAAGGAAAGACTTAGGATGAGTGTTCTGTAAATGGATTGCCACGGTAATTTAAATGATGCAACAAAAATTAACACTTAGAAGTGTGAGCCCTTAACTTCATTAAATGTAGATTTTCAATTGTCGAGGGAAAAGTGTCGTTTCAAAAAGTAAAAAGATTGAGTGACTGGAGTGGTGCTGATGCAATTACCAATGCAATGCAATGTAAACCATATTAAACATTTAAGGTCTAAGCCACTCCAAGCAATATCAAATACTGCCTGAGAATGTTAAGTAAGCAAGCTCCCTAGTTATTACCAAATCATCCTTAAATGAAAAAGCAGGAATTCAGTAAAGTGAAAAATTATGTAATCACCCAACATATAGTCATTAAACTTTTATTTCTAGTAAGTAATTTTGGAGAGGAAAGGGGATAAAGTATATGAATTAGGAGTGTGGATCACTTGGCTCCCTGTATTAACTATAATGAAGAGAATAATTTGTTCTTTGTCAATACATGTAATGGGCTATAACTTTAAATCCCTTGTGGGGAATAACTCTGTTTTATTGTTTATCTGCAGTGCGAAGACTCCCTCTGAAGACTTTATACAATATGTCATTCAAGCAGATGAAAAATGCACTCTGTAAAAGTGCTACCTGCACCTTCTTTGTAAAGAATAGCTTTCAGCAAAAGAAAACTATACAAATATTTGTCATACATTTAGTCCTAAGTAGCACTGACTGTGTAAGCAAATTACGAGCTAAACGTGGACTCCCCTCAATACAGATGGAAATATGGGAATAATCATCTGTAAGAAATGTCATTGCCTAAAATAAAACTTTTGAGATTCTATGTGAATTTATCCAAAAAATTAAGTGATTTTAGAATTCAAATGGGGACATAGTAGCTTAGCATGGCTTTGAAGAGATGCTCCTGGCCAGATGTTCTGGAAAAGGAAGAATGTTAGGATCTGAGATTGAAAGTAGCATGGTGGTAATAAGGTCATTGTTTAAAGGGGGTAGATCTAATGAATCACACCAGGAATCTAGGGATGCATTATCGAACAATAGAGAGAATGTTCTATCTCTGTCTACAAGTTATGCTTTTAATTATCTAAATGAATTGATCTGATGGAATCAACCTAAATACCCATCAATGATAGACTAGACAAAGAAAATGTGGTACATACATACCATGAAAAACTATGCAGCCATAAAAAGGAATGAGGTCACATCCTTTGCAGGGACATGGATGGAATTGGAAGCCAATAGTCTCAGCAAACTAACATAGGAACAGAAAACCAAACACTGCATGTTATCAGTTATAAGTGGGAGCTGAATGATGAGAACACATGAACATATGGGGAGGAACAACACACACTGGGGCCTGTCAGGGGGGTAGGAGAAGGGAGAGTATCAGAAGGAATAGCTAATGGATGCTGGTCTTAAGACCTGTGGATGGGATGACCTGTGCAGCAAACCACCATGGCACATGTTTACCTATGTAACAAAGCTGCACATCCTGCACATGTACCCCAGAACTTAAGAGTTGAAGAAAAAAAAAATTGGTCTGAAGCACATTCAGATATACAGAAGTCCAGAATCTTGGGTGTGCTAGTCCACGTGCATTGCTATAAAGAATATCTGAAGCTGGGTAATTTAATTCATACAGAAAAGGAGTTTATTTTGGCTTATAGTTCTGCAGGCTATACAGGCAGCATGACAACAGCATCTGCTCCTGGTGAGGGCCTTGGGAAGCTTGCAATCATGGTGAAAGATAAACGGGGAGCAGGAATGTCACATGGTGAAAAATGGATGAGAGAGGGAAGGACATTCTAGGCTCTTTTAAACAAGATCTCATAAGAAGTCACTCATTACCATGAGGATGGGCCAAGTAATTAATGAAGGATCCACCTCCATGATCCAAATACCCCTCACCAGGCTCCAACTTCAACACTGGGGACTACATTTTAACATGAGGTTTTGAGGGGATAAATATCCAAACTATACGATTCTGTCCTGGCCTCCCAATCTCATGTCTTATCACGTCAAAAATATAATCATCCCCTCTTAATAGTTACCCAAAGTCTTAACTGGTTCCAGCATCAAACCAAAAGTCATATGTCCGAAGTCCAAAGTCTCATCTGAGACTCATGTTCCTTTCACCTATGAGCCTGTAAAATCAAAACCAAGTCATTTACTTCCAAGAAACAATGGGGGTATAGGCACTGGGTAAGCTTTCCCATTCCAAAAGGGACAAATCATCCAAAAGAAAGGGGCAGTAGGCCCCACATAATTCAGAAACCTAGCATGGCAGACATTAAACCTGAACGCTCCAAAACAGTCCTTGACTTTATGTCCTGTATCCAGGGCACACTGGTGCAAAGGGTGAGCTTCCAAGGCCTTGGGCAGATCTGCCCCTATGGCTTTGCAGGGTATGGCCCCTGTGGCTGCTCCCATGGGCTGAAGTTAAGTGCCTGTGGCTTTTCCAGGCACAGGGTGCAAGCTGCTGGTGGCTCTGCCATTCTCAGGTTTGGAGGGCAGAATCCTCCTTCCCATAGCTAGACTAGGCATGTCTTCCCTGGTGGGACACTGTGGGGGTATTACAACCTCACATTTCCCCTTGGCACTGCCTTATTAGAGGCTCTCTGAGGGCTCTGCCCCTGCAGCATGCTCTACCTAGGCACCCAGGGTTTCCAATACATCTTGTGAAATCTAGGTGGAAGCTGCTAAGCCTTCTTCACTCTTGCTTCTGCACACTGGCAGAGTTAACACCACAGAGAAGCCACCAAGGCTTATAGCTTACACCCCAAGGTGTACTTGGGGCTTCTTGAACTTCAACCGGAACTGGAACAGCATGTATGTTGGGGATGCCAGGAGCAGTGTTCTGAAGCTGTGCTGGACAGTGGAGTCCCAGGCCTGGTCCATGAAACCATTCTTTCCTCTGAAGCCTCTGGGCGTGGGATGGGAGGGACTATCCTGAAGACTTTTGGAATGCCTTTGAGGCCTTTTAGACTCTTATTTCCTCTTTAGTCATGCTAATCTCTCTAGCACGTGGTTGCTCCACAGTCCTCTTGAATTTCTGTCCTGAAAATGCTGTTTCCTTCTCTTATCAAAAGGCCAGGTTGTAAATTCCCCAAACTTTAATACTTTGCTTCCCTTTAAACCATATATTCCAACTTTAAGTCATGTGTTTGTTCCCTGTATCTGATCACAGGCTATTAGAAGCAGCCAGGCCACATCTTGAATGCTTTGCTATTGAGAAATTTCTTCTATCAGATACCCTAAATCATCACTCTTAAATCCTGCCTTTCACAAAGCCTTAGGACATGGGCACAATGCAGCCAAATTCTTTGCTATGACATAGCAAGCATTACCTTTGCTCTAATTCCCAATAAATTTCTCATTCCATCTGAGACCTCCTCAGCCTGGCCTTCACTGTCCATATTTCTATCAGTATTTTGGTCACAACCACTTAACAAGTCTCTAAAAAGTTCCAAACTTTCTCTCAACTTCCTTTTTCTGAGCCCTCTAAACTCTTCCAACCTCTGCCCATTACACAGTTCCAAAGACATCTCTACATATTCAGGTATCTTCATGGCAATGCCCGACTCCTTCTACCAATTTTCCATGTTAGTCCATTTGCATTACTAAAAGGAATACCTGAGGCTACATAATTCATAAAGAAAATTGGTTTACTTGGCTCACAGAACTGTAGGCTGTACAGAAATCATGACTCCAGTGTTTGCTCCTGGTGAGGGCGTCAGGAAACTTCCAATCATGACAGAAGGCAAAGGGGTAGCAGGCATCTCACATGGCAAGAGAGGGAGCAAGAGAGAGAGGAGGAATTTCCAGGCTTTTAAAACAACCATATCTCATGTGAACTCATAGAGTGAGAACTCACTCATTACCATAAGGATGGCACCAAGCCATTCATGAGAAATCTACCCCCATGATGAAAACACCTCCCACCAGGCCCCACCTCCAACACTGGGGATTACATTTCAACATGAGATTTGGAAGGGACAAGCATCAAAACCATGTAGTGAAGTAAGCTATCTGATTCTTCAAGCCAGAAATCTGCATTAAATGGGGGGTCTATAATAATGAGAAGCTACCTCACCATAGGGAGCTGCCAAACTTGAAGTATAAACAACAGATAATTCTGGAATGATAAGGCCTGGGGAAAAATAGAGGAATCAGCAACATCTGTCTAGTAGATGTTATTATGAAATTGCTTTTTCAAGCAAGAAATGTCTACATTTAAATCACAAAATAACTAGGATTGTATATATTTTATCCCCTCAAAATTGATCATGAACATGATATATAGTAACTCAAGTACCAAGTATTCTCAATTAACCAAAATAATGAATCCTGATTAATTCATTGATTCATGAACTCAGCCAGTATTTATTGAGTACCTTCTGTTTACTTAGCACTTGGATGGTAACGAAAAAGATAAAAACCTTTACTGTCTTGGTGTTACATGCTATCATCTTACTCATCCTAGAGAAACCAGAGTTACTGCAATTAGACTTAAATCAATATGTTTTTTATTATTTTAAGAACTGTATATTAACAATACTTGACTGATTGCTGAAGATTTCATAATTCCCAAGTTCTAAGAACATTCATTCAGAAACAGCAACTGATTACTAACCCTTCTAATGCATTCAGAGCTCATTCATATTTTACAAAGCTAGCTAACAAAAACATTTCCTCCTCAGACCCAGAAGTCCTCTACCTATAAACATAGGAACCACAAGGGTGATCAGAAAAAAATAGAACAGATATAACAATAAAGTCTCTCAACTCAGCACCAAAAGCTTTATCTTTTAGGCTAAGAGATAATTTTCCTTCTAAATAATCATAATGAAAAGTCTCAGCATCAGCTTGTTAAAAGATTTCTAAAGGAAGAGAGAAAGAGAGAGAAAAAAATGGAACAAGAGACACAGAGACAGAAACAGGGAAAGAGAGACACATAGAGAGACCCACAAAGATAAAGACAGAACAAGCCAAGCCCATCACACATATAGCTATAAGAGAATTGGATATAGTTTTAGACCAGTAGGTATTACGGGAGAGGGGGTATCAGACTTTTCAACTGCAAATTAAAAGTAGTCTACC